>NC_041724.1:9763813-9976313 GCF_900700375.1 Denticeps clupeoides
TGACGTTCTTTTTATGGCTATTCATAGATAGAATTTGTGTTAGTTCAACCTCTACAAAAAGTTCAAAGCAGCACATTTCTGCAGGAAGAATAATGGACACCTGGCAACATATTCATGAGAGGTGGGGCGAGGGCGGGATGAGGTGGAGAGGACTCGCACGGAGCGAGAAAACCAGAGCGCTTGCGCAGTAGATTTATAGTTTTTTTTTTTTTTTTTTTTAAGTACAAATGGTAGTTCATGTGACAGTATAGCAGTACCGAATTGAAAGTCGAAAGAAAAGGATTTTGAGGGTTCTCAACCATAACAACACTTTGAAATTAAAACACAGATATTTAAATTATAAAGCACTTTTTACTAAATTAATTTGAAAAACGAATAAAAATATGTGGATTCTGAAGTTAAATACGCATTCAGTTATATAAAATGGTCAAAACGTAGACAGCTCAAATTCCTGTTAAAACACTGGAAATGGGAGCAGCCGCTGCTGCAGGCAGGGGCGTGGTCGTGACGTCATTACTACGCGAGGAGGAGCAGTTCTCGGATTTGAACGAATCTGTTCTGCAGTTGAACATAGTCAAGCAATTCAGTCTCGAGATAGATCGTACGAAAAGTATTATTCAAACTACTCGTGGTCTAAGGAACGTGTTTGAACATGCAGCCGTGAAACACCTACAAACCACCACAAAAGAACAAAAAAAGTAGAAATCACATCGCTGAAAACACGTGGGACCAGACAACAGACATATTTATCTTTATATGCTAATTCTGCATTAACAAAATTTCAATACTGCCTTAACTAAACACTGTAGACTTATAGTGTCAGGCTGTAGGTAGTCTTGTTTGAGTCTATCTCCATTTAAAATGATAGCTACATGACATTTTGTTTTCATTTTAATTATAAAGAGCCTTCAACTGAACGATGACATGTAGTTCCTTTCCAATTGTGTTTCAGTTATTAATAAAACACACATGTAGCTCAAATTACTGTGCTAATTTATCATTTTTAAGCTTAAAAATGAGATCAGTGTCTGTCAATATGTCAGGATTCATCAGCACTTTTCTTTCCATTAATTTGCGTAATGGATTGCCAAGTTCACCATTACCAGGTTTACAGATCAGTCTGCAGTGGCCGATTTGCAGCTTCACTGCTGTACCGCACAATATATTCAGATATTTTTGTAGCATTAACAGCATTACACATTTTCAGCTGCGTCCCCTATAATAATTCAATGTGAACAATTAAATATGTTTTTGTTAAATTTTTTATATATTACTATATAAATTTCACCCACATCTGCCATGAATATTTGAAAAGAGCAAAACTTGCACAATTAGTGAATTGAACCACAGATCAGATTAAAACCACTTCATTGTCCTGCAGTACAAACACCAGACAACGGACCACTGCTGCCACCTACAGAGAAGTTGAATTTTTGATTGAAATCACTTGAATGATTTATGAAAAACTTTGATCACAAGCTTTATTATTTATCATTTTGTGTTACCACTCACTTGAAAAAAAAGTTCTGCTAATTACCAAGGTTGTCAGTACTAGTTTTTATATTTTCTTTAACTTTTGGAACAGATAGCATTGTTCCCAGTCATGGTCATTTAGCAAACTCAATCCCCCCACCAATCTTTTATTGTTTAAGAAAACATTTTTTAGGACATCATATCTGGAAAAAATGATATCCTTCTCTGTCGTACAGGCAGACCTTGAAAAAAAAGCAGACATCTGAATCATGATTGTTATGGCACATTTCCCTCTCTCTCAAAAAAAAATTTTTTCATTCATTTTGAAGGGTTATGCTTGATTCTCTGCATTGAGTACATTCTTTTACTTCCTTAACATGCTCGTAAAAATACAATTATTGCTGCCATTAACCATCTACTAACAATCTGAATAAGCAACCTATACAGCTGTTTTCCTGTTTACCGTTGTTTTCATATTTATTTTTTGGGTTTTTATCTTGTTTATCTTGTTAAAAAGGGCCCGCTGCAGTCCAATTTACTGGGTAGATGAAATATTTGCACAAATAGACTCAGACATGAAAAGTAATTGGACAGAAGTTGGTCACTCAGTGTTTGAATTGACTTTCATTCCCTGTGGTTAACATCAATGGGCAGAAATAGAACCATTGTATGCAATGTCAAGCTCTTGCAAAAGTTTTAATTTGTTTGTTTGTACTTGGTGTGCCTGCGTCAGCTTTTATAGGAGCAAAGGTTTTTAGGTATGAAATTAAATAACATTAAAGTGTCATGTCTATTTTTTTTTCATAAACCTGTACAACTTAAATATTCAGATTCTGACCCTAATCTTTGAACACATCATTTCCTCTTACACTCGCACCACCCAAACAGCACAGACAATTACCATTTGTGACATCACCATGAAACCAATCTCACCATACAGGTTTTTTTGTTTCTGTGTGTGTGTGTGTGTGTGTGTGTGTAACACATGACAAAGGAGCGAAGAGGTGAGTTGGGAGGAGCGTCGGTGTGGGTCAGGACAGGGTGGAAAAACTCAGATTTTTACAAACACACAGTCTGACATCTGCTGAACTCGCTCACGATCGAAAAACCAGCCACCAAGATGAGGGCAACAATTCTGGTCTGCGCTTCACTTCTGCTTTACCTGTCTGGTAGGTAATAACCTTATGAAATGTACAGTAAATATTTATTTTCCTCTCGTAATTGTATGCTCAGTAGTAATAACCATGTTAATAATAAACTCAAGAACTCTATATACTTTTACTAATATTTCCAGACCCAAACATTATAAAGTGAACTATTTTGTGGGTTAATGTTGTATAACGTCCTTATTTTAGAAAATCAGGTCAGACAACAAGGGGAAATGATATGATATGTTACAACCCTTTTTACAGAATAGGAATATTTTTACATCCTCCATAGACTTAAATTAAAACACATTACATTAAGAAGTGGTATATTTCTTGAATTTTTTGTCAGAATAGTTTTCAGTATGATGTCCATGTTACAGATGCTAAACGGGGAGCATAACTATAAACCACAGGATTTCAACGAGAAATAAATGTAGATATGTTGTAATTTCATGACAAATTGATGCACCTCCTAACACAGTTGCTCAGCAACATTCCTTACGCATTAGTGTAGTACTGACTGCTGTGTATTGCAACACCGAAAAAAAAGACATGCTTCCGCATAATGATTGTTTTCACCCTCTTTTTCCTTGAATAGCTTTTACTTTGGCTTGGGAACCCAGAGAGGTGAGTCCATCTGCCTGAACCAATGAAATACAAAATGCCTCTGATGATGAATTCACTCAGTGCATAATTTGACTTTTATTTAGCTTGCACGTACAGTGCAGGGTGGATCTGAAATGCTGTAATTGTTGTATCCTCACCAACAGGCTAACTGCGAAAAGTACGCCAATTCGATCTGCACACGCGAGTACATACCTGTGTGCGGGGATGATGGCAAAACTTACAGCACAGAATGCACCCTGTGTATCGAGAACAGGTCAGATTTGTGTTTAATCCCCACATGCATTCACCTGTGATGTCAATATGACCAATCTCGTCAGGGATAATTTCAGACTTGTTTTTAATTAGAACCCACAATACACAGAGAACCATGACATTTTATGTAGCGCTAGAGTTTCTAAGCTTGGTTTTCAATTAAAGTTAAAAGAGAAGTTTCAAGGACATTAACATGAGAATGAAATGTGTAGACGCAGCTGTTGCTGGGAACACCCCCACCCGCCATGCAGTTTCAGTGATATCATTCTGACCGCTGAAACTAATAGTAATGAAGTGGTAACTTGGGGTGGTAGTGGTCTAGTGGGCAAAACACACACTTGTTAAGGTCAGTCTGGATAAGGGCGTCTGATAAATGCTGTAAATGTAAATAAGTTGCCACAGAAGTTTTGCACTCAACATTATACACCAGGAATAATACATACCAAGAAAAAATTCCTGTCAAAATAACATTACTGTTTTCTCTTCATTACAGCATGACAGGAACCATACCAAAGATCAAGTACAATGGCGAATGTTAAATGGCAGGAGTATCCTAGTGGCTCCTCGAAAAAACTTCTGAGATTCTCATACAGAAAAGAATTAATCAGCATTGTCTTTTATTCTTCTCAGCCCATGTTATGATAATCTTCAAGTAGTAATTGTGATTACTTACATAAAACCTGCTCTACGGCATAAACTGTGCAATACATTAAACTTTAAGAATGTAAATGGCATTTTGTTTTCGCTGTGACCTCATTGTAAACACACATTCATTCCATCTTCCTCCCCCAGGTCATGCTCAATGAGCACCAGTTCCTGGTACTGCTTCTGCAGGGTACTGAGGGAGCTCAGCGAGACACTGTTTGTTGATAGTCAGACTGGCAGTAGGGCATCATGGCTAAGATGGCACACAGGGTCTTCTCCTTGTAGTCATGGTCCTGGGAGGCTAGGAGTTCAGGCACCAGGTGGCACCAACCCTGTTCTGGCAACGCAGGCAGCAAGGAGACCTGGTCATACTGGCGCAGTCGCTCCTGATATGAAGAGTCAGGAATGTAGTCGAGACCAGTCTGAGAGATCAGTTCCAGTCAAACTGGAAAAAAATATAAAATCATTTGTTTTTGTGATAAAGGGTGATCTCCCTGAACTAGCCTGAAACCCTGTGTGTCATTGTCCTTGAAGGCCTGTTTATGTACCCTACAAGAAGCATAGATATCCAAGATATACGCTGTCATGACCAAATATAGGCACAATTACACAACATTGTACATTTATCAAAGAAATAAACCATACACAAAAACTGAAAAACAGACATGGGGCTGGAAATACAAACTAAACACAATCTTCTGAATCTGAAAGTACACAGCACAGAATCATGTGGAGACACATAACGCAGGCGAGCATCAAGGGAGTAAAACAAAGATGGAGCCTAAATGAGGACACAATGTTTTTTTGGAATGGTTGCATGAATCTTAAAAAAACAAGTTTGATAACTTTGCAGCGCTCATCGAATAGAAGGCACAGAATCCACAGGATGAACCTCATCTTCAGTCAACTTGTGTACAATCAGGGCAAATTCATGGCAGTCCTTTGTCATGGTGAGATTGTCTTCTTGAGTATGTAAGAGGAAACTATTTGTTCAAATTTTTAAAAGTGATTAGTTCAAGTTTTGTTAATTATAAATTAAACAACTTCAGTGTTATTACTGCGTGTCCACAGTAAAAGGTTTGTAACATATATGCCACATTGGGTTGGTACTCATCTTAGCCACTGATGAGCAGCGAATGTCCACATTTCTAAAAACCTTTAAGTCTTAAAATATATTGTGCTCCAAATCACTTTTGAATCTTTTAACAAGTCATTTCCTCTTCTATACTCAATGGCCCAGACGATTGCAATTTGCAATGTCAGAAGAAGACGATCTCACCATGACAAAGGTCTGAAGAGGTGGGCTGGGAGGAGTATAGCAGTGTAACACAGTCAAAACAGTTAGACATCCACTGAACGATATACTCCCTCACCATCGAAAACCAACCACCAAGATGAGGGCAACAATTCTGGTCTGCGCTTCACTTCTGCTTTACCTGTTTGGTAGGTAATCACTTTATGCAGCGTACAGTAGATACTTGCATTGTACAAACAAAAAGATTTGAAAGAGACAGAAAACATAATTTCATATAAAAAAGAAATATCCTTTTTGCAGAATGATATGTTCTCCTCATTCTCCTTGACTAGTTTTCACTCTGGCTAAGAATCCCAGGGAGGTGAGACACAGTCTATATGTATGAATGAAATTTTCCATCACACCAACAGCCTGACTGCAAAAATAATGCTGAAAGCCTTCTGTGTCAGATGAACCAGTAAGATACCTGACTAACCAAAAAAAATCTCTCTTGTGATGTTAAATATGTTTATCTAGAGTCATTTCGTGCACAGGGCCGGGTGTTCTGCACATGAGAACAAAATGTGCAGAAGCTGCTGTTGCTGGGAATCCACCCCCCTGCAGTTTCGGTGATATCATTCTGGCCACTGGACAGCAGCGGAGTTGATAAACTAATAGTAATCAAGTTAGAAGAAGTAATAACACCAATTTCCCAAAGAACTTTGGAGTCAGCATACTATTCTAATAAAACAGTTTACCCTGTCAAACTCATATCAGATTAAATGAATCCAAAACAAAGATCAAGTACAATGGCGAATGCAAGATCATAGTGGCTCCATGAAGAAATGACAGATCTTCTTTTATTTTTCTCATCTCATATTATCACCATGTTCAGATGATGGCTGCAGCTTCTTAAAATCTGATCTATGGCATAAATTGTGTGATTAATTAATTATTGAGGATGTAAACACACACATTTAGGAAGAACACAATTTGATATGTGGGATCTTTACAATCCAAGACAACTGACTCTCATTTCAAAAACTTCATTTTAAATTGTGCCCTTCCTCTATGAAAAAAGTGATTTCATTGGCACGACCACATATAAATCTTTGTTTTAGTCACGACTACGTACTTACAGGGGGAAGGAAGCGCAGAGGTGTGACATGCTGGGAACGGGTTTTATCATAAAATAAACAATAAATATAAACAATGGCGCGGTGGCCAAGAACGGGAAATAAAAGGGACCAACTGAAACAAACCCGCAGGCGTGTGGCGATTTCCAGACCTCAAAACACCAAACAAAAACTCAAGTTCATGCTCAGGTCCACGAAAAATGCCGGAGATTCCGAAGGGGCGGAAATCTCCGGGTTTTAAGCATTGTCAGGATTGGCCACCGGTCATGAGCCCAGCTGCAGTCAATCCTGACAGTTTTCATCTGCCTGGCAGACATACTTGGCTTGTTTATGCGCAGTCATCTCACCTGCCTTTACAGCCAATCAATGCTCAATCTAAAACATAAGTGACAACTTGCGACCCACAGGCCACATCCGCCCACGATATGGCCCAGCGATATGAAGCACTGATAACACACAATCAACATAGCCCATGAGGCAGTGCTTCAGTTGCCTTGCCGAACGCAATCCCATAAGTTTGTGCCCCTTGTGCAACTGAGTATGACACCCCGATGTAACACGCGGTGACCCACAAAGTAAGCCATGATGAGTGGTTTAAGTGATTTGCAGTTATGGAAGAAGCAAAGCATACGCAACATCGCCACCAGACTTGGACACCTTTTTTGTTTTTTTTCTGGATATTGTATTGCATAGTTTTTTGGGCTTTGGGCTGCTTTTTATGGGTTTTGGGCTGAACCATCAGCAAGAGCACCATTGGAGAGCACTCAGATCTCTTGTATGTATAGATTTCTGGTCAGCTGAGGACAGCTACAACAAATCCGTGGATGTCCTTATGATCACTGATCATTTTTACCAACCTAGCTCACACATTCCACTGCCATACGTCACCCTACCCCCAGAATCCCCAAACTAACCGTTGATCTCCTTTTCAAGGATGCGCTTCATGATGTGACAGTGTGCGATTAAGACACTATGTCAGGGCTCTTTTTCAAGCTTTGAATCATGCAATGGAAGTGGCTCAGAAGCACTGTGAATCAGAGCAAGAGCAACAGCACAATCCGTACAACAACAAGGTCAAGGGCCAGCCTCTGTGTGTTGGTGATCAGCCTTTGCTGGCAAACTAAAGTGTCAAAGGGAAACAGAAACTGTCTGACAAATGGATGTCTGAAGTCTTCACTGTGGTGGCCACATATATACCGGATCAGAGATCAAGCAGGAAATAAACAAGTTGTTGCATCACTTGATACTGTCTCGTGTCTGGATGATGGGAACAATGACCATACTGCCTTGTGGGTCTGGGCACAGTCCTCTATTGCATCCTAGTCACTTCCCCTGTCTGTGGTAGTTCTGCTTCTAGCAGATCCTTTTGCAATGGCCGCCCTGCTGCCAGACAGTCATCCAAATGGTGGAAACCATATGCAATAAACACTTTTAGCTTGGTGTGTAATTTAGATACTTTAAGTCACCAGTGTGGAGGTTGCTGCATCTGGATCAAATGCAGTGGCAAAGGAGACACCTTGAATGGACCCGGTCCATAGGAACGGCCTTTGATTCTTGAAAATGGGAACCAGGAAGTGGACTGCACCATAGATGGCCACCTCAAGGGGGGAATTGGTGGTGGGTTTGTTTGCTTTGTTTATTTAGTTGGGTCAATGTTGGTGATGAATTGGTTTGGTATCATTTATTGCCTTAATTCACAACTGATGGACTGAGTGTGATGTTTTGTTGTTTGGGAGTGTTTTAAGATGTAAGATGTACATCTTTGTTTGTTTATGCCCATGTGTCCTACAATGACCAGCCATTATATATGTTCCTCTGTGAGTTCAACTGGGAGGTCAGTTTGTTTTGTTACTTGGCCTGTTCAGTGATAATAAGTTAGGTTGCCTTTTGTTTAAGTTTATTTGGTTTTGAGGACCTCTGTAATGGGCTATTTCCAATGATTTGCTATGTTGAGATCTGTTTTGTTGTTGTTGGTGGGTAAATTAAAACTTTTCCTTTTCTAAAACCACCTGTGTCCTCATGCTTGCGTGCTCGCTGCTGTGGAAGATTTGATCTCAGATTCTTCTACTTCAGACGATTCTCTCAGTGCTGAGGGTTCGTCTCCAGTCCTCAGTGTTGTAATGTCACTTCCCCATTCTAATGCTTCTCGGGTGGCACAGTCAGACAGCCAGTTCACTTCCCGAATAGGTTGTCATTAGACCAGTCTACCAACTGATTGAGTCTGTGCCACAATTTAAATCTTTCTTGGGGTTTGAACCTAGGAGTAATTGTGTTATTCATGTCAGACAAGGAATTCACACAAGGAATTTGGTTCTGGCAGTTGGTGACTTTCCAGCAACATGATATACAGACAATGTGGACAGACAGTGTAGACAATACACAATGGCATTAAGGCATAAAGACAACTAGAGAATATAAAGTGCAAGTGACACAAGCGGGCAAGTTAAGAATTAAAATATATAGTGAAGTGTATAAAGTGTCTTTTAAAGCAGAACACATACAATAAATACAATAGATTTTATCCAAAAGTAACAGAAGTAAGGACAGTAATTAGTGTATTAACAGTAAATTGTAAAGGTGATGTACAGGTCAACTGTTGGTGATGCTGATGGCATGTGTTCTGAAACCTACTGGCTGTGGTCTGCAGTTATCTGCAGATAACGTCTGCCAGAAGGGAGAAGTTCAATCAGTTAGTGTCTGGGGTGAGATGAGTCTGTGATGATTGGGGGGCACCAATGATCCTTTCTGCTGATCTAACAGTTTGTTGTAGATGGATCCTGTCTTGCTTGGTGGCTGCTCCAAACTCCAAAATAAGATCTGCAGGATTGAGGAGATGTTACTGTCTCACTTCAAGTCAGGGGAAATGGTGGTACCCAGGAACTTGAAGGTCTCCACAGTTGACAGTGGGCTACCTGAAATAGTGAGAGGGATCAATGCAGGGGCGTGTCTCCTGAAGTCCACGATCATCTCAACAGTCTTGAAGCTGTTCAGCTCCAGGTCTTTCTGACTGCGCCAAAGCACCAATTTTAATAAACCCCCCAGTACACACACACACACACACACACATTTGTATGTTGTTGGTCTGGGTGTGTATGGTTTACAAGGCACCTTTTGTTGCCTACTGAGTGTAATGGGCTCTGCCTGGCGTCGGACTGAGCCCTCAATTCTCTCATCCCTTTGTTAGGGAGCTCCACCTGCTGGTTTTCTTTTACCTGCGGCCTGGTTTTCTGTATTGTGGTTTCATAATGCACTTTTATATCTGCTTTTGTGCCCCCACTCGCATTTATGGGAGCACATGCTCTGTTTAAGAGAACTCCTCACCCTTTTTGACCTGTACATCACCTTTACACTTCTATACTCACCAGATGGCTCAGACGATAGCAATTTGCAATGTCAGCAAGAAGACAATCTCACCATGACAAAGGACTGAAGAGGTGGGCTGGGCGGACCCACTGGCAGGGGTCAGTGGGTCCATTATAACTTTATACAAAACACAGTCAAAACAGTCAGACATCCAGTGAAGGATATACTCCATCACCATCGAAAACCAACCGCCAAGATGAGGGCAACAATTCTGGTCTGCGCTTCACTTCTGCTTTACCTGTCTGGTAGGTAATCGCTTTATGCAGAGTACAGTAGATACTTGCATTGTACAAACAAAAGGATTTGAAAGAGACAAAAAACATAATTTCTTATCAGAAAGAAAATAGTATGTTGATCTCCTCTTTCTCCTTGACCAGCTTACACTCTGGCTGAGAATCCCAGGGAGGTGAGACACAGTCCATATGTATGAATGAGATACCAAGTGCCATAATCATGGTTCAGTCGATGCAAAATTAGATTATTTTCCATCACACCAACAGCCCAACTGCAAAAATGATCTTGAAAGGATATGCACTGGGTACAATCCTGTCTGCGGGGACGACAATGTCACTTACAACACGGAATGCCTTCTGTGTCTGGTGAACGAGTAAGATACCTGACTATTCAAAAAAATCCCATTTATGTGAAAACCTGTCATTCTCCTGTGATGTTAAATATGTTTAAATGTATTTAAAACTACTTTTAAACTTGCACCCACTAATAACCATACCACATGACATTTTATTTAGCATTTCAATTTATAAAACTTGATATTTAAAGCAAAAAAAACACTTGGACTTGGGGCAAGTGGTCTGCACATGAGAATGACGCACAGAAGCTGCTGTTGCTGGGAATTCACCCCCCTGCAGTTTCGGTGATATCATTCACAGCAGCAGATTTTAAAAACTAATAGAACTAAACTAACGATCCAGTTCTACACTGCAGAGTCCATCCTGTTCTCCTCCATCACAGTCTGGTATGAAGGAGCCACCAAATAGGACAGAAACAAACTGCAATTAACTGTACAGACAGCAGAAAAGATCATTGGTGCCCCCTGACCTCCATCCAGGACTTGTTCCTCTCAAGAACCAGGAAACGGGCAGGGAAAATCATCTCAGATCCCTCAAATCCTGGTCAGACTTTTTGATCTGCTGCCCTCTGGCAGACGGTACAGAAGCCTGCAGCCTCGCTGTCACTGTCCTAAACTGTTACCTATTCACTACTGCACTTTATTACACATTTATTATCTCAGCAATCCACAAACTTTGTATTTTTGAATATATAAAATTAGTTTATATTGTATATTTATATTGTATGATTCTGAAAATAATATCAATAGCTCCAATTTCCATAAGAGCTTTGTAGTCAGCATACTATTCTAATAAAATTGTTTACCCTGTCAAAAATTACATTCCGATTTCTCTTCACTACAGATTGAGTGGATCCAAAACCAAGATCAAGTACAATGGAGAATGTTAGATCATAGCCGCCCCATGAAGAAATTATCAACTACTGAGCTTCTCTTTTATTCTTTTATCACAATCTTCACATGATGACTGCAGCTTCTTAAATAAAATGTGATCTATGGCATAAATTGTGTGATAAATAAATGATTGAGAATGTAACACACATTTGAGAAGAATACTATTTGACACATGGGATCTTTACAATCCAGGACAACTTTTTAAATATGTTATTTAAAATGTACCTTTCCTCTATGAAAAAATGAACCATGAAAACAAGGCCAGTGTCCAAACGCAATGTAAAACACAGTGACGCAGTGGTACAAAACAGTGTTAAAACATCAATGACTAGACACAGACATGACACATCAGCATACATTTATACACATGAACACAAGAGAACACAATCAGGTAATCAGGGCGACCTCAAACCTGGAGCATCCAAGAAAGTCAGGTTTATAACACTAGCAACATGAGGATCTCTCTCTCATATACATATATATACACAGAAAATAGTCCTTCTCACAGTTCAAGTTTTATGGTCTACAAACAAAAACCTCAAGTGGACACACCAGTTCACTGTTTGAAACAGTGGCGTGTCACACGCCTGCTAATCCCACAGCCTTATATCATTATTACTGAGAGGATTCCCAACATTCTCCAGCTCAGCCATCTCTCTTCTCAGCCCATCTATCGGTCGAAAGTTTACCTTCAGTGATGTTATTTACTGGTTTGTTTTGGTGCCTGAGACATTATGACAGTACTGAAAAGTACACTTTTACTACAAGCAGTTTTAAAGTACTGTATTTTCTACAGTAAATTTTTCAAAACAGGCTTGTTAACCAAATTTAGATGTTAGATGAGTGCGGACCTCTGCAGAGTACATGCAGATTGACAGTCAACACCACATCTTCCAAGCAACCAAAATGATCTTTAAAAAAGCAAGTATACTGTCTAGCAAGCAGTCCCAGAAGTATGATGGCATCCACACACCTACATGCACACAAACTCTTGACCACTATCTGCTAAACCCAAGGTAGGGTGGCAGTGGCCTGTAACTACTAATTGTAAGTCGCTCTGGATAAGGGCGTCTGATAAATGCTGTAAATGGCCTAGTGGGTAACACACTCGCATATGAACCAGAAGACTTAGGTTCAAAGGCTTAGGTACTACCATTGTGTCCCTGTAAGTACTAATAAGTCACTCTGGATAAGGGCATCTGATAAATGCTGTAAATGTAAATGTACTGGGTGTTCATTAAGGTATGCCATATAACCTTTGCTTGTAATTTCTCCATCTTGCACACTGGTATAATTTTAATGTGTGTTTTGTCCAAGGAACATCGCCCTTTATAGTGAGGCTCCAGTATAGTCCAGTACAGTACCAGTATAAATCTGACATGAGGTCCAGTTATCTTTAACCAGAGGCGAATGTGTTACTCTCTAGGCTACTTACTTTTATACTTTAAGAGCCCATAGCCTTTTATTTTCACTTGAGCTGAAGATGTTCAATCAGTACTTTGATTTCTGCAACATAACTAACTGTTTGATATCATTAAGACCACAAAGCTCCTCGCAGAAATTAACGGTGGCTGGTCACTCAATGCAATGTACTCAATAATTGCCTGTGTTATTTTCACAGCATGTGGATTGTCTCTGGACATTTTCTCTTGTCTTGCGAGAGTTTGCTGCAGCGTGGGTTGTGTTGGTTTAGAGGCGTGGGTAAACTCTTTGTACTGGTTGTCGTGTTGGGATTTTACCCTGTGATTAACCCCTTACACGCCGATCAAACATAGACATTTCTCAGACCCCCGGTATCGGGGGACTTATAATGAGTCCTTTAGAAAATGTGATATCGAGGCCAATACCGGAATCGGTGCATCCCTAATGCATACTTCAGCCTCATCTGCCCACCACCCAGACGATTGCAGTGTTTTGCAACGTCAGCATGAAGAGAACCTCACCATGCAGGTTTTTTTTAAACATACCAAAGGAGTGAAGAAGTGGGCTGGGAGGAGCATTTGCAGGGGTCAGGACCAGGTGATAAAACTCAGTTTTATAAGAGCCACGGTCAACACAGTCTGACATCTGCTGAACACTACACTCTCACAATTCCGGACCAGCCGACAAGATGAGGTGCTTCTGTGCTTCACTTCTGCTTTACCTGTCTGGTAGGTAATCACCTTATGTAGATTACAGTAGATCTCTTTTTTTTTCTCTTTATTCTACCCTTTGCACTAAAACGCATGTTAATAATTAACATTTAATAATACTGCATACTGCATGTTTCTTTCATACTAATATTTGCAGTTAAAAAAAAAAAGGTAAGCTAATGCTGAACACTTCATCATAACTATAAGCCATAATTTAGATATGAGAAACTACAGAAAAAGCAGAGCATGATTGAAATAAAATATCCTTCTACAGAATGATTTTTTTTGTCCCCTGTTCCTCCTTGAATAGCTTTCAGTCTGGCTGACGACCCAGTAGAGGTGAGAGCCAGTTCATATGCATTAATCAATAAAACATAAAACACTTATAATTACAGTTCAGTCAGTGCAAAAATTGATTTACATGTACTATGCATATACTATGTTGTATTTTTTTAACACCAGCAGCTTGACTGCAATAATGATGCTAATTTCCATTGCACTCGTGAACTCAACCCAGTCTGCGGGGATGACGGCCTCACTTACACCACAGCATGTGTTCTGTGTCTGGAAAACAGGTAGGATGCTTGGAGAACCACAAACAAGGTCAGATCTGTGTAAAAAGCTCCCTCACAATATCCTGCGGTGTTAAATAGGTTTAAGTACAGTTCTGTGTATTGTGTAAGAGGTGAGATTGTGTGGGTTTGGACATGCAGAGCAGCATTTTGGGAGAAGGATGTTGAGGATGTAGCTACCAGGCAAGGGGAAAAGAGGAAGGCCTAGTAGGGGGGTTTATGGCTGTGGTGAGAGAGCAAATACAGGACACCCCTAATGGTAGCAGCAAAATATCTTTTCATGACATTTCAATAACATGATGTGTGTAGACTAAGAGTCTCTGTTATCCTATTCTTCTCTGAGCAGCAATACAATATTGGTTTCCATCTATAAACTTTTGCTTATAGGAACCTTTTGCTTATTCATTACCGCTTATTTTATTTAGTGCTAAATATCTTCTCATAAATGAAAAGCTGGACACCACAACACAAGATTTGATAAACTAATAGCTGTGAAGCTATAACAAGTAATAACACAAATGTCTATAAGGGCTTTGCAGTCAGAATGATATTCTAAATCAGAAATGGTTAAACCCTGTCAAAATCATATTCTTGATTTCTCTTCACTACAGAGCGAGAGGAACCCAAACCAAGATCAAGTACAAGGGCCTGTGCAAGATCACAGACTTCAACTAATGAGAATCTCTTTTATTCTTCTCATATTACCACTTCATGTGATATTGAAGTGCAGCTTCTTAAATAAAATCTATGGCATAAATTGTCTCAAAATTAATTATTTTGTAAATGTAAACACATTCTTTACAATCCATGACAACTGACTCATTTCAAATAATTCATTTTAGTTGTGCTCTTCCATGAAAAATGATCTTGTGTTTTGTTGCTCTATGAAACCAAGGCCAGAGTCCAAACACAACAGGCTTTCGGTTCTCCACCAGATCTTTATTGCACTATCAGTGCTACTGTATCTAGCAACGTGAGGATCTCCCCAAAGTATCCATCTTCCTCCCCCAGGTCCTGCTCAATGAGCACCAGTTCCTGGTACTGCTTCTGCAGGGTACTGAGGGAGCTCAGCAAGACACTGTTCTGTTGATAGTCAGACTGGCAGTAGGGCATCATGGCTAAAATGGCACGCAGGGTCTTCTCCCGCCAGTCATGGTCCTGGGAGGCTAGGAGTTCAGGCACCAGGTGGCACCAACCCTGTTCTGGCAACGCAGGCAGCAAGGAGACCTGGTCATACTGGCGCAGTCGCTCCTGATATGAAGAGTCAGGAATGTAGTCGAGACCAGTCTGAGAGATCAGCTCCTGTACGAGTTAAAAAATAAAACAGCATGAGGGCCAGTCAAGCT
Source organism: Denticeps clupeoides (assembly GCF_900700375.1). NCBI lineage: Eukaryota > Metazoa > Chordata > Actinopteri > Clupeiformes > Denticipitidae > Denticeps > Denticeps clupeoides. Next base: position 9,779,225 of record NC_041724.1, read on the forward strand.
GGAAAATAATGCCAACAAAGAGGGGAAAATAAAGGGTGATCTCCCTGGCCAGTTTGAGACCTTGTGTAAGTGGTGTTAAATAATGTTTTAGTTCACATAAATTATTTTATTGTTTTAAATGGTTCCATTTGAAATGTGATATAGTTCATTTTTACTAAGTGTTGAGAGCTACATCTTGTGTATCACTGTCCTTGAAGGTCTGTTTATGTACCCAAATGCCTGGTGTCAGCCCTGACCTTTCTCCTATAAGAGCCCACTGTGACAAAGACGCCACGTCACCTTTTCAATAATCAGATCATAGATGACCGTGACGATTCTCAAACGCAAAGCATCTCCCCCGGCAGTCTGGAACAGATCTGCCAGGACCTGCATCCCACCAAGTTTCAGGAAGTGGCTCTGGGCATAAGGGAAGTGGCGCAGCAGTGACGCAACAGCAAACAATACCTAAAAAAAAAAAAAATTTGTAAAGTATGACATATTTTAATTTCTGTTGGAAGAAATATAGTAGTTAGATAAACATACTTTTTTCTTAACGTTCATAGGCCGTGAGGTTGCAAGCAACATCAACAATTTCTGCAATGCACCTCCATCGACTGCCTCCACTTGAACTGCTGGATTACTGAAATGATAAAAAAAAAGAAACTATTTTAAAAATGAACATCATTTGGATTTCTTTAGTATCGCACACAGACGTAGACTCATGTATATTTTAATATGTAACACACCTGGAGACAGCAGAACCCAACACAAAAGCAGCACTCTCTTGCAAACGGAAATCTGTGCCATTAAGAGCATCGATCACCAGCTTCATTCCACCCATGGGCACCAGATTCTGAGCATTGTCCACCTAACAAAACACAAAAGTTGCCCTGGATAAGGACATTTGCTAAATACCATGAATGTAAATTATTGTTTCATTACACGCACATAACTCTCTGTTTCCATATCTCTCTTTATTGAACTACCCCATCCCAAGCCATGGATCTCACCTGGTGCACAAGGTATTCTAGGTCAACAAGAGCTTTGACCTTTTCCTCTACTGTGGAATTGGAATTGTTGAACTGAGTTATTAATCGCCTCATAATCTGGGCATCTGTCTCCATGAGCATATCCAGCTCAGCCATGTCTCTTTTCAGCTCATCTATTGGTCGAAACTTTGCCTTCAGTGATGCCTCTTCCTGCCACAACAATTACAGCTGTTTAAAAAAAAAAAAAGATCCACACAAATGACCAAAACCAACAAGTCCAGCATCAGTTCCTATTCTTACTTCTGGTGTTCTGGAGTCCTCCACACCTTCTTTGAACATCTTCAGAGCTTCTTTCAGCTCTTGTGCAGTGAAGGAAGGAGACTGCGTGTTTACCAGTCTGAGAAAACACAAATATGATACATGGGAATACGGAAAACTCTTAAGTGCATCGTTGCCCATCTCTGACATATTTTGAAGCGCCACTGTCTTCATCAAGCTTCACCTCTCTCTGCCCAGTCTGGAGGTTCAGTCTAACATGGGAGCCTGCCGGAACTGCCTGGCCTAAATAAAAAAAAAAAAAATTATAAAAAAGTTATAAAACAACGATATACACACATTTTAGGAAAGTCGGAAAAAGCAAGAACTGGATATGTGTGCAATTCCACAAAGCAAAGTTTCTCAGTTCTGTATGAAATGTAAGGTATAATACATGACTTACTAAAGGAGCCCGAACGTGTGGTAATAAAATTAATATTTTGACTTGACTGATGATTGGTTAGTGATCTGTTAATCGCTTACGTTATTCAGAAATTAATTAATCTTTCAAAACAAACAAAGAATCCATCCGTGCATGGATGTTATGGTCACCTGACAGGACACAAGTCATACCTGGTTTGAGTGTTTGCCACTGACTGGTAGGCAGGAACACCTCTGGATCTTCTCGATCGGGCTCGTCATCAACCCGCGCCTCCCCGTTCCCTGCGCCGATCGGCTCCGAACCTTCAACAACAGCGACCGCCGAGGGCGGCTGCGCACGGCGACACGGTAAACACTCTTAAAAAGCCCCATTTCATTACTCCGAGGTGATGGCGCCTCGCGTCACCCACCTTCTCGCCGGCAACGGCGGCGAACAGGAGGCACAGCAGCCACAGGACGAGCCTCATCTCCAGTCCACCTCTCTGCTGAATTCGCGGCCAATCTAACGCTGCTGCCGACAACATGGATCAAGCAGCGCCAGCCTGGTTGTTGGCGGGGCCGGCGTGCTCCATGTCCACGGTAAAAGGCTCGTAATACACGTGCAACGTTGGGCTGGTACTTGTCGTAACCACCGACGAGTGACAATATTCCAAGTCAAACAAACTAAAGCCAATCACATGCAGAGGCGTGGACAACGGCCTCGTACCATTGGTCGAAAAAACTGTCAATCAAAAAAGCACGAGTGACGTACAGGGAAAAAAAAAAAAAATCATACGTCACGCCATAAACAATCCTTCCGTTTTACGTTGAACTCGCATGTTTTGGGGATTTTAAATTAGCTTTATGACAGAAAAACGAACTCATTAATACTTTTACGGTATTAATTTACGGTAACATGAAAGCACGTTGTAAGTCGCTCTGGATAATGGAGTGTCAAATACCACAAACGTGGCATTTAGTAAATCACACATTCAGAATACAGAGTTTTTATTGCTAAACATTCTTAAAATAGTACAAAGTTCTGTATTTGACATAGCTGTACAACATAGAAATCTTACAGATACGGTTTCCTCATGTATTAATGACCCAGTTGAGAGAGACAGCATTACTGTTGGATGCACTGACGTTCCATGGTTTCTTCAGTGCCAGCATAGATGGGGGCAGGACACTTCGGTTGCCTTTTCCTCTGCCCTCTCCGGTTCTCCTCTTCTCTGTCCCAGTCCTCTTTTTCCTTGATTGAGCAGGCCTCTGTTGGAGACCTATAAAAAAAAAACATCCAGGCTTTAACCAAATGCCTTATTGTGTATGATTGATCAGAAAGGGGACATGCACAGAATATAGTTTTTTTTTGCATTCAGCTAACAACACAAACCTTCAGTGTTGAGTGTATTTTCCACAATTTTAAAACAAAAGAAAATGTGCAAACAGATCAATTTGTTCACAGTGCAGCAGTTTCCAAAGTGTATGTGTGTCTGATGGGGGTATCAAACTATGTTGACTAATGTATGCTACAAATTAGAAATAAATGTAAGATGTGTGATGTAAGATGTGTGATCAGACGTTGTAAAATGACCATGTTTGAAATGTATCCAAATGGAGTCTGAAAGCAAACATGTACATCTGGTGTACAAAGGCACAGAAAAATGAATACAGAACAATTGTGCATAGACATTGTAGTAGTGCATCCAGCCACAACTTGAACTGTGGCGGGTAGGGTCTAGGGTTTGAAGTAAACAAGCATGCTTTCCTGTCCCTTGACTCCTGAGAGGCTGAAGGGCAGCACTGGACGAAGTGTGAGGGCCCTAACAAAGCCCAGGAACAGGAAAGATCTGTCCACAGTGCCACAGAAGAGTATAGGGCTTGCAGGAGGAAGCAGAGGATGAAGGCACCGACCTGGGAGGGTTTGGGATAATGACTGGTGGCTCCTCACTGATGCAAATGCGCTTGCTCTCGTGTGGCAGACTGGTGTTTGAAGCTGTTGCACTGACAGGCAGCAGTGGGGCCACTGGAGGCCTTTCCTCAGCAGAAGCGGGTGCCTGGGGCTCAGTGCCAGCCTTCACACCTTCAGGGAGCTCCAGCTTCTTGGAAGGAGGCTCCTTTGTGCTAGGCTGGGGGCCCTCTGTTGCATTACCTACTGGAAGCTTCTCTCGTCTGCGCTTCTGAACACGTTCAGTGGACAGTTCTAGTTATTTAAAAAAAAAAAAAAAAAAAGTATAATAGTTTACACACATTGTTATAGCAGCCTGTTGCAAAGCACTGTAAAGGCTTTATGAAGGGTAAACAGTAACTGCCAGCTATTAAATACAGGGCCTGGTATTACTGAACGAAGCAAGGTCATACACTACTTACCTTGAGGCTCATATTTCATCTGAAGTTCATCCACCTTGATCTGCAGGTTGAGGTTGGCACTTTGGGTCTGTTTGAGGATCTGCTGAACAGCAAAGAGCTTCCGCTCCATCTCCAATACTCTCTGGCCCTCTGAGATGGCCTTCATTCTTTGCAAGGACAGCTCATGCTTCAGCTGTTCTGCAGCCTTTCTAAACATAAAGGACATTTGCTTTTGTAAACAACGCGTCCTTGCAATGGTCTGAGAAAACTATTTGAACTTACTCTGAATTGGATAGTTTCATTTTTAGAAGGTCTATGTAGTAGGTCTCATCGTGAAATTCAATTTCTGCTGCTTGCACACTTGGACGTCGGGCCTTTATATGTAATTAGAAAATTATATATTAATTGACATGCAAAAAAAAAAAAAAAAAAAGACTAGTGACAGCTACAGCCTACCTCAGACTCAAGCTGTTGCACCTTTGCTGCAAGGGCCTCGATCTCGCTGTTCTTCTCTGAGAGCAAGTTCTGCAAACGTTCCATCTGCTCTTTGTTTGCTGCAACACCCTGTATGCGCAGCATGATGGCAATCTGTGACTGCGGGCAGGAAGAACAGACATGAGGTCAATGTCCCAGTTCAGTAGATGTCTCCAGTTGTGGCCAAAAGTGGCAAATACTGGTTTTCGCAAAGTTTGTTGCTTCAGTGTTTTTAGATATTTTTGTCAGTGGTGCATTAAAGTATAATTATAAGTATCAAATTCCGGGCCAAATCCTTACTGATGGCAACCCATTCCTTCATAATCAGTGCTTGGAGTTTTCTGGGTGTCAGAATTTGTGGCCGTTTGTCCACCCGCCTCTCTAGGACTGACTACAAGTTCACAGTTGGATTAAGGTCCTGGGAGATTACTGGCCATGGAGCCAAAATTTTTGTTGGACGGTTGGGAGAAGTTACTGTCACAAGACGTTTTGGTACCATTCTTGACTGTGTTCTTAGGCACAATTGTGGGTGAGGCCACTCCCTTGGATGAGAAGCAGCTACACACATGAATGTGTGCAGCTACACACATGAATGGATGCTTTACTGTTGGCACGAGACAGGACTGATGGTAGCACCCACCTTTTCTTCTCCGGACTGTCATTTTTCCGGATGCCCTAAATAATTCGAAAGGGGCTTAATCAGATAAAATGACTTTACTCCAGTCCTCACCAGTTCAATCCCTGTACTTTTTGCAGAATATCAGTCTGTCCTTGATGTTTTTCTTGGAGAGATGTGGCTTCTTTGCGGCCCTTCTTGACCAGGCCATCCTATAAAAATCTTGGCCTCACTGTGTGTGCAGATGCCCTCACACATGCCTGCTGCCATTCCTGAGCAAGCTCTGCACTGGTGGCACCTCGATCCCACAGCTGAGTCATCTTTAGGACACGATCCTGGGAGTTCCTGCACTTTCTTGGGCACCATGAAGCCTTCTTAACAACACTTGAACCTCTCTAAGGTGCAATCTTAGTAGCAGCAATATCCTGCCTGTGAAGCCCTTTTTATGCAATGCAATGATGACTGCATGTGTTTCCAGGTAACCATGGTTAACAGAGGAAGAACAATGATTTCAAGCATCATCCTCCTTTTAAAGCATCCAGTCTTCTATTCTAACTCAGTCAGCATGACAGAATGATCTCCAGTCTCGTGCTCCTCAACACTCTCACTTGTGTTAATGAGAGGATGACTGAAATGATCTCAGCAGGTCCCTTTCTGGCAGGGCTGAAATGCAGTGGAAATATTTTTTTAGGATTAAGTTAATTTTCATGGCAAAGAGGGACTTTGCAATTCATCTGATCACTCTTCATAACATTCTGGAGTTGATGCAAATTGCTACAATAAAATGGAAGCAGCAAACATTTGGCCACGACTTTACTGCAGAGGTCCAGATAAGATGCGTTACCTTCATGCGATGCAGCTCCTGTCTGGAGAATGCGTGCTGTTTCTGGAGGGACTGGTACTGCACCTTCATGCTGATCAACTGCCTCTCCATTGCTGCCCTCTTATCCTCTACCTGAGACGGTTCATATAACGGTAATTAACACTAAAGACAAGTTTGCATGGGAATACGTTCCCTAAGGAGTTCTGTGAAAATAGAAGTGCATCACAAATGTACACAGTAATATTATTGCAATGCTCTCCAAACATTCCCATTCCCCTTCCAATGAATGTGACAAAGTGACAGAGGATCCAAGTTATATTTTAAGTAATTAATGCTAGGTTCATATGGAAAGTTAACTCTGTGTACTATACCTCAGCAAATAAGGAGTTGCCTTTGCCGTTTACATCCTGTGCCTTCTGAAGGACCTGGTCTAACTGGATCTGGAGATCTTGTTTATCTTCTCTGGCTTTCTGGTGCATAAAAAGGTCAATTACAACATGAAGTCCATCAAAAAACTCTTTACAATTAATTGGGTGATGGTTCAAACTCTTGATACCTCCAGTGCATTAAAGTAGGAGACTGCCTCTCTCTCGCGCTCTTCCTTCTCCTCGGACAGTTGCTGCACGTGCCGCTGCAGGCTGCTGTTTGACAACTGCAGCTGCTGTTCTTTGTACTGGTTCTCTTGCAGTTCCTGTTGCAGGGACACCTGAGATAGGCAAAAAGGCAGAGAATCACTCCTCCAATTACAAACTATCAGCATTACATATCGAAACATACGTTACAGGAACAAAAGCCAAGAAAAGAAATACATAAAAACACATGTAACTGATGATTTTCGATATGCAACACCAACACATTATTTAAAGCACCATAACTCAACCTATTGATTGTTAAACAAGACATGTCAGGTGTGTGGTTAAGGCATATAAATTCATTCTACATGCTTGAGAAGGTGCTAGAAGGGTTTGGTTTTCAAAAATGGATGCAGTTAACCAGCTGTGATAAGGGCAAGGGATGGTTATATCAAGATTCATTACACTTATATTGAATGTTGTTGCATTACACTTAAAATATGTCCGTTTTATGCATTTCTGAATGCCTAGCGGGTAAGGAAGCGGACCCATAATCAGAAGGTTGCCGGTTCAAATACCGAACCACCAGGGTGCCACTGAGGTGTCACTGAGCAGAGTACCATCCCCACACACTGTGTATCAACAATACATATTTATGCATAATACAGTTCCCTGTACCACATGCGACTCTAGTTCCATTCGCTGTGCCTCCATCTCCATGATCTCTGAGGACATGGTCTCATGAGCTCGCTCAGTAAGGGCGCGAAGTTCTTCGGTCTTGTTGCTCAGGGCCTGAGACTGCAGCTCCAGCTTGTGTCTCAGTTGTCTCTCAGCAAGCTGGGCTTTGTCTCGCTCTGCCTTCATCTGTTCATTCTGAGACAAAAAAATATATATATATGCAGGTGGCTATGTTACAAGCCTTTTCTCAGGACTGCAATCACTCAGCACATACAATCACATCTAATTAAAAGTCCTCAGAGATTTCTTTACACAGGATGCCCTTCCTGGCACAACCCTCCCCTTTTACCTGGGCTTGGGACCACCACCAAGAAATACAGTCACATGCATCTACAGTAGCTGGGTTAGTTTCAAGATAATGTAATGATTGTTTATTGCCTCCACATAAATTGCATTGACTAGTTCCCATCCTGTCTGACCTTGTTCCTGCAGTCACTGAGCTCCACGGCGTGCCTCCTCCCCTGCTCGGACTCAAGCAGCTCAAGCTTCTGCTCATACTGCTTCTTCATAGCATCGAAGTCCAACTTCAGGCTTTCCATCATGCGGGTCTTCAGCTCCACCTCCTTGTGGAGGGAGTACTTCTCCTGCTCCAGAGCCTGGTACACATTACTGCCATCAGATTCAGAAAACAAACAAATATACAGACACAGGGTACAAAAGTATTTCCATGACCCTATGTTCTCTGAAATTTCTGTGCAAATATGGAAGGGGAAAAAAAAATCAGTCAAATTAATCAGAAAAATGTTAAACTAAAATTGTAAATTAAAATGACAACTTAAAGCTGTAATTCTCATCACTTTTAAAGGCAACCCACGCAGAACCACGTGACGTGGTTAACGTTGTAGTTGTAAATGAAGAAAAAATGTGCTTCGTTAAAACATTCATGTGTTAAATTAGATTTCGGTTACTTTTCCAGAACTTTATATGTTTATTTCATATTCCAAAACTTTGCAAGGCCTTAAAAAAAAAATGGTTTTAATGATTGTAGGAACCCTGTATATATGCAATGTATGCTTTATTGTGAGGAATAATAATTACTAAAGTTTAAAGGCCTGTTATGCAGCTCTCAAACATATTGCTAACATATATATATATATATGTGTGTGTGTGTGTATGTGTGTGCCTGCGTGTGTTTTCTTTATTTTCATGACCATTAACATTGGTAGATTCTCACTGAAGAATAGCCCTTTGCTCTGATTACTGCTTTGCACACTCTTGGCATTCTCTCGATGAGCTTCAAGAGGTCGTCACCTGAAATGCTTTTCCAACAGTCTTGAAGGAGTTACCAGAGGTGTTTAGCACTTGTTGGCCCCTTTGCCTTCACTCTGTGGTCCAGCTCACACAAAACCATCTCAATTGGGTTCAGGTCCGGTGACTGTGGTCAGGTCTCCACTTTTTTTGTTAAGTACATAACTCCACATGTGTTCATTCATAGTTTTGATGCCTTCAGTGAGAATCTACCAACGTAAATGGTCATGAATATAAAGAAAACACATTGAATGAGAAGGTGTATCCAAACTTTTGGCCTGTACTGTATATATTGCACAAAACAGTAGAACAGAAATGCATAACACGTTGGTGTGTAAATATGGGGTCTGAAGGTGGCACAAGGGTTGCTGATGCCGCAAAGTGCACTAAAACGTGGGCCTAATGCAAGCAAACGAAGAGATGTCTGGTCCTCACTTCCAAGGCATTTGTCATTTCGATCCGCTGCTCCTCCAGTTTGTTCTGAAGGGTCAGCTGGTCATCCAGAAGCTCAAGCCCGTACTGGGCGGCCTTCTGCAGGGCCTCCTCCGTCTCCCTCAGCTTGCATCTCAGCTCCTGCGCGATTCCGGGATCTGCATTCGCAACAGACTTTACGAAAAAAAAAACAGGCCAAATTGAAAGGTTTTAGTTGCATGTTGACAATATATTACGGACAGACAGACGTCTATTGAGCTGGCTATTCGGTGTATGCCGGACGTCCAGGGACCTTTATCGTATGAAAGCGTAACATTAAGTGTCCCGATTTGGACTATGCGTGCTGTAATAATTGTGCTGGTTTTCCCTATAGAATTTAATATGACTAAGTAATAATGATTGTCTAAGAGTTTAAAACGCTTCGCCGTGCTGTAGTGTTTTTACCTCCATAGCTGCGCCGCGCACGGAGACCAACTGTCGGACCGCCGAACTCGGTTTAAACTCAGCTCCGGCTCCCTAAGTATCGCGAGAACACGCCGGCCCGCTGCAACCGTGTTGCCAGATCCGTGTGTCAAAAGCAGACTAACCGTAAAAAAAAGAGACATTTCTATAAAAAAAATCAAAACGTGTCCACCCACACCCTGTAGGGAATATTAGACCACACATTTCGCTTAGTCATGTTGTTAAATGTAATTAAATTTGAGTGCAAATAACCATGTCTGGTAGGTGGAAAAATACTGGATTTGGCAGCATTAGCTCCTTTGCAGACGGGGAAAAGGCCGAGAACTCTTTCGTTTTCAACGTCATCCAACTAACAACTGATTTTCACAGCCAAACTTTACGTGAACTTATGGATGAATTTTGTAACCATTTTTTTCATCACATTAAAACCGGTGGTTGATATACAGTTTATTGTATTACAAGTAGAACATATCGGTAATGAGTAAGCAACTGAGAGTTACATATGCAAGAATACAACATATAAAAGACACGTAAGTGATATGGAAATAGTAAAAACACAAAGAGCAAATATTCTTTATTTACAAAATGCATAGTATACAAACATTGCACCACACAGACAGTTATTTAACAAAATAGTTTAATAAATTAAATAAATAAATAAATAAATAAATACATTTTCTGATGGTTTTGCAGTGTCAGTTGCAAGATTATGATCCTCATTCTGTTCAAGGGTACATCGAAGTACAGTTAACGAGACATCATTCGGACAAACTCTGTCAACAGAAAGAAAGAGATTTAAGCAAAACTTAATGTCATTTATCTAATATTTATCCTCACTTTCCTTACCCTCAAAGTCCACAAGACCATCTCCGTTTAAGTCCACATCTCGTAGGATTTCATCAAAGTCCAGTGGGTTCAGTGCTTCCCCCATCAGCTTCTTCATTGCGTCCCTCAGCTCTGAGACGCTGATCTGTCCATCACCATTGGAGTCAAACTGAACCATGAAACAACAGTTAGTGTTTCCATGTACACACATTTGTGTGTGTTTTATATGTGTTGTGAGCCTAACCTCTTTAAAGGCATCTCTTAGCTCCTTTACTCCAATCATATCCGCTGTCTCGGCCAGCATCTTAGGACCCATTAGCTCCACAAAGTCCTCAAAGTCAACTTTGCCAGCTGTAACGCAACATTCATGCTCAGTGCCAGCTCATATATATTCTCTTTAGCTCTTCGGCTGTGTTAAGGGCCTGGGGTGTCTCACTCACGGATCTGTTGGCTGAGCTCGATCAGTTCCATCTCGGTGGGCATGTATCCCATGGTCCTCATGCACTCGCCCAGGTCCTTTGTAATGTATGTAACCTTTCTTATTTTTATCAAACTCTGTAAAGGCTTCCTTCAGCTCTGTTCACACACACACACACACACACACACACACACACACAATCAAGTGTCACTGAGATCAAAGGAAGTCTAACAGGTTTGGAGAAAGAGAGAAATAAGTAAATGTTGTACCTTGTAACTCTTCTGGTCGTAACTCTCTGTCCTTCAGTCAGACAAAAGCAGGCTGTTAGTTTCATTATCATGCTTAAATACACTCACACTCAACCTCTCTTACATGCTTTCCACACACTTTTCAGCTCCGGCAGTTGCAAGGGATGAACAGAGCCACATGGGTATCATACAAAATATCACAACAGCCACAGAACCAGCCACAACTTACCAGAGAAAGTTCTAGCAATCAAAACATTTCTGTTTTCAGATTTCACCCTTTCACTTCACAGCAGGGCACATTTATCAGATTACCATTCTCTAGAGCAACTTACAAAAAGTTGTGACAGGAACAACCCCCCGGAGTGTCTTGCTCAGGGACACAGTGGTAGTAAGTGGGGTTGGAACCTGTGTCTTTGTGGTCTTCTGGTTCATAGGCGAGTGTGTTACCCACTAGGCTACTTAACCCCCTGCAGTGTATTGTTTCATGGCTAAAATTGCATTGTAACATTTCAGTCAAATGCTTAGTATGTTCAAAGATGGATTAAAGCAAGAGAGACAGAGACAGACACTGTACAGTTGAGAGTGACAGGAAAGAAAAGTAATGCTGCTAGTCTTTATCCTTAAAACTTTGGAAGAATTTGTAATCTGGCCAGGTGAAAGGTTTTTAAAATATCAGTAACCTTCACATTAGGGCTCAACCCAGCCATCAACATCAGCAGACCAAGGGATGGCTCAGCATACTGACATCCCAAAGACATGAGAACATGTAGACGTGTAGGACAAGACCAATGGACGTGTCAAGTGATGATGTTTTCATGGTGATGAAATGTGATTAATGATGATAATAAAAAAAATTGCATTTGTTAGTGTGAGTACATGGGAGGGGTATGAACAACCATCAGTCACAGTGAAGTACAATGAAGTATGTAATTTGGCTGTATTTTAATGTCACTCGGAGAGCAAATGAGGCTTAGCAGTATGGTTAGTGCTGTTAAAATACAGCCATTGCTGTGTGTGTGTGTGTGTGTGTGTGTGTGTGTGTGTGTGTGTGAATGTATGTGTCTGTTTACATACGATCTGGGCCTGGGAGAATCCCTGTTTTAGGAAGATGCAAGCTGGTCCTACGATGTTGTGAAGCATTGAGCAATTCTGCACCAGAGCGCACAGTGGCTCCTTAAACTCACTCCTCTCATTGCCAGAACTCTCCTGTCCCTGCAGACAGAGCCCTGTCTGGGTCTCACCTCCCTCCAATGACCCCTTAGGAACAGGTCCGGCCAAAACGCAACAGCCAATCAAAACAAAGCCAGCGATGCCGAAGTTATGAGTGACACTTGACTTCTCAAAACCACATTCTGCATTTATAAATACTATAATACTACTCTGTGTGCACAGTAAACCCACAACCCTCAAACAGAAACAAAAATATTGTCATCTGTCATACAATCGAATACAATACCTATTAATATAATATAAATTGCAGCACAACAATGTTTGAATGCAAATCATTACACAAGCACTACATGTGTAAGAAATATTCTTACCTTCTTCATTTTGACTTTCATAGAGGGTTTTGTGCAATTACCCATTCCCTCCGTCCTCTGGTTCCCTTTCTTTCTCCTCCTCCCCCTCTCTGTCCACTCAGCCTCTTCCTGCTCAGCCCCTTTTTCTTCCCTTCTGATTCACTGAGTTAATCTACCAACAGCCTACTGCACCGCTTTCCCACCAAAGAAATAATAACCCAGACAAATTCCCATAACCCCCCCCCATTGAACAAATACATAGACAGTCCACACAGTGGCCAGTAACAGATCAAACCAGCTATTGACCATAACAGCCCAGTCGCTCCACTAATCAATCCACTAATTGCGTCCTTTTGACCTATTTCTCCTCACAGCAAAGCCACACGACCTGGTGCTGCAGACTACAGAGCCAAGTGCTCCCGCATCCTCGTCTCCCTTTTCAGTCAAATCATCTTACTTTCTTATGCCCCCTCTCCCTGCACGCGCTGGTGATGACTTCTCTTGCACCCAGCACGGCAAAAGAGGGAGCAGGGGGTGGGAAGGCTGAAGGAGAGAGAGAATTACAGGAGGGAAAAGAGAGGCTTTTTTAATCCCCACATTTCAGATTAAAAGGGAGAGTGGTGGAGAGAGGGGCGGAGATGGAGGAAATAAGGAGATTGAGGTAGCAGAGGTGCAAAGGGAGTAAAAAAGCGCATAGAGGAGAGGGGGATAAAAGCAAACAAGTGTGTGTGTGTGTGTGTGTACATGTACATATATTTTTTTGTCCATCTTTGGCCTGCAGTCTCTGTACATGCATTACTTTACACAGTATATCACCCCTTGCCAGAGCACTGTAATCCACATTAATCCAAACACACACGCACACACACTAACATCTTGTGTATCTGTACATGGCATAAAATGTACACCTTTTATCGGAAATTCGAAGAGTACATACAGACACACACACACACACACACACACACACAGATGAAGACACTGGGATTAATTTTGAGAAATTGTGTACAGAGGTCACTCAGGCCACAGAATGTAAGCCGGTGGGATATGAGTGACCAGATGTTATCTATGCACTCTAACAATACAGCAACAATGGTATGTGTGTGTCTGGAATTAAAAAAAAAAAATTATTAATATTTTGTATCCACAATGTTGACTTGGTAACGCCCGTGTGAAATCTATGTCTGCTGTTTCTGTGCTTCTCAGATATTCAAATTCTGTGAACGAGATTTAACATATTAACCACACACACAAATTCGCTGATTTATATGTTATGTAGACTCTAAAACAGCAACACGTTCCATGGGAGAGTTCACCTATGTAAACTAGCTCTGTGGAGCAGTCAGTGGCAGCAGATGCTCACCAGAGGGCAGAATGAGGAGAGAGGCTGTACAAAAATACCACGTACAACCATGAACACATCAATTATTTGGCAACCAGTTAATGAGGTGCAATAGAGCAACTTTTATAACTGTGTTATAATAACTCTAGCCATCACACAGTATGGTGGTTATTTACAGGCTATATAACCTGACATGCTGGCTAGCTGACATATTCTACAAATTGTGTTCTGATAAATTATGTCTTGGGAAAACTGAAAATTTGGCACTTGACTGAAAGAAACTAACGGATTTTGTTGACGGTGACAGAGCACTGGTGAGGAGTATTCTTTTCAGGGTCAGGTTTTCATGAGGTAGTTAATGGATTCGGCTCGACCTCCTCTGCAAGTGATGAAAACGATCCCCCCTCAAGATGGGAGCACCCGGTAGAGTTTCCGCTGAGATCCTGCGCCCGTGGGCTATCAGTGTTTTAATCTCTTATGATTCGTGCTCAATGTAAGATAAGCCTGCTCACACAGGGCAACATTACACCGACACTGGCCAGCGTGGTGCATAGTGCTGGGATGGTCAGTGTGGGCCACTCAACCGAAACCCCTTCACACTCCAGGACAATGCCTTTGGTCCTTGCTATTTCGAGGCACTGTTCCATAGCTTGTGATGTCAGTCAAGTCAGCATGTGTTTGTAAGTGTATGCGCCTCCACAGCCCTTTCTGTCACCTACAGAACAAAAAATGTCTTTCCTCATATAATGTGTTACTTTGAATAAATATGGACTATACGTGTATATTTTATATACTACACATTTTTTCGTAAAAAGTACAAGGATGTTCATTATGAAATGGAAACATTAAACGGGACATATAACCTATTTCCAGCTGTAATATATACAGCATACTGCTTAAATATGTTAGTACTATATATTTTTATGTATTACACCTTATGATAAAGCATTTTGTACTTAAGTAGTATGTTGCATATAGTATTCTTTTTTTATTATTTATTTCCTGCAGACCATGGCTGCTGAACTTGATACCTGTTCAAAAGTTAATGGAGAAAATCTGCCAAAATCTACACCATGGCCTGCACAATAGAAAACCTAAAGACTGTGACCAATAAACACTTTGCCCAGGTAATTTAGTCCTCACTTTGTTCACCATTATGGCTGTGACTTCTTCGAAACTCCATTGATCCCATGTGTACGCAGAGGTCAATGCAAATTGTTCAGAGTCAGTGGAATAATTCTGTCTCTGCTGATATAAAACTCTGCGGTTCTGGTTTCTGGTTCATTGTTGTTATGTTTTGGGTTTTTTAAATGAAAATGAAAATGAAAATGAAAAGCAGGATAAAGCCTCCCACTGCTGTAAGCACTTGAAAAGAACACTTCTGACAGCAGTTTGCATGCACACATCCAATTATTGTCAAATAAAGTTCTAACATTGTCTTTTTGTGTTTTATATATTCACATTATATATATGTTTTATTCATTTAAAGATGCACAGGAAATTTGATATGGGATATTAATTACTTTTTAATTATTTAGCTCAAATAATAAAAAAAACATACATAAATTATTCCATACATTGTGGGCAGTGTTGTATGAATACCCACCGAGCCAAAGGTGGAGTTCACTAGAGGCGTCAAGATTGTGTCTTCTTTCGTGCCCTGCTCCTCACTCCCTCCTTCCTCCTGCTGCTCCTCCACCACCTCCTCCACTCCCTCCTCCTCTCCCTCCTCCTCCTCCTGCTCCTCTTCATCTTTTTCGGAAGGCCAATTCAGTCTTTTCCCTCGGGGGGTCCTGCCCCCACCAACAAAAGCATCAACGACTACCGTCCCCTCACTCTCCCTTCTTTTCTGCTTCTCCACTTTCTTCTTAATGGATGCTTGAACCTGTGTAAGATGGAAGGGAGCGAGACAGAGCAGCTTGGATCAGAGCAGGCTATTTAAGCAACATTTTCCCATTTCCTAACCCCAGTTTCAGATAAATTTAGCCCATCCCACTGGCAGGGAACATCACAAAACCTCTAGATTGCTTCTAGACTGTCATGAAAATGTCGTTTCACAACCCAGAGACTTTTTACCTGAGAAAGAAACTGATACTGAGTGCAGGTGTGTGCCAACTCCGCCTCTTATGAAAAAGAAATGAACTTTGCTCTTGATACGAAACTCTTACAGTATGTAGGTTTTGCTAAAATAGACCAAAGGCTGTTCAATGCATCTGTGACAAATAATATTTTAGCATTCTCACAACCTGAATAAACCAAACAAACCTGCTATAATTTATAGAAAATTACTTGTAAGCATAAATTAGACCAGCTAATATTATTTAACTACTCTAATGAGAAAAAAAACATGACACAAACAGTTTTTCCATACACTGTAAAAAGTGTATGGAAGTTTTGGGATGTCAAAACTTTAAAAAATTGACGTAATCTGTCACACCTAATATTTTAGCATTGACATAATGTAAATAAACCAATCAAACCTGCTGTAACCTGTTTATTTTCATTACGTCAATGCTTTTGGAGGAAAGAACCCATCAGACCCTTGAAGACCCCCTCCAAATGGGTATATTCTCTGAATGAAAGAAGTATTGGAAATAGGATTGCTTTGGCCGAACGTTCTATTTATGTTTGTTTTTGGCATGCATAAATCAACGTTACTGTAACCATCTAATTGGTTTCGACGTTAACTGTCCTGTACTCGGTCTCTGTATTTGGTAATACTGTTTCTGTCAAACACATCAATCACCATGTTAATATATATTCATAAATAGCACATTTTTCACTCAAAAATGCAATGAACAGAAACCTACATGAAACCTTCAGAATCACAAACAAATGCATCAAACCAAACCCATAGATATGTGTTACTCCAAAAAACCTGTTCAGATGTTGACATTTTAAGAGACAATATAATCCAGAATTTTTACCATGTTAAAGTGTGCTGCATTTTGAATGATATGAGTCATATTTCTGCACTCTTTAGAAAGGAACATGTCTAGTTTACACACACACACACCTGCTTGGCGCTTTTCTCAGGTACAGCCATCCTGCTCCCGACGCCTCCTCCTGCGCCCGGCCCCTCGCGAATGAGCATGAACATCCTGCAGCAGCGTCTCTCACCCGCCTCCGTAAGCTAAACCCGCCTCCCCCTCCCGCAGCGTTCGCTCTCCAACTGATGCTGCCGAAATCTGCTTGTATTCTGACTTAAGTGTCAAGATTTTCACAAATTGTCACAAAAAAAAGCAGAACACTTACATGTCGGTGCTGGGTTTTCTGTGACCCAAGGATCAATAAATGAGAGCCTTTAGACCCCTAACAACTTGCCCGACTCAAATCTGAAAAAGTTCACTCCTCATCTCAGTGGAATAACTCTTTCTTCCCCTAGGTGCGTCTCTTTTGAGCATTTAACTATGTTTCCCTCCTTTGTTTTGACTGTCTCCCTTGGCTGCTCTCTCCATCTTCCTCGATCCAGCAGGCTGTGTTTGTATGCGTGTATGTGTGTTTTATCCTGTAGAGGAATCGGAGTTCCTGAGGTATAGGGTTCCTCTCTCTGTTTCGTTCTCCTTCACTTGTCATCCTATACGTCTCCTCTTCCCCTCTCTCTGTTTCTCCGTGCCTCTGGGGTCTTGCCTCCTGGCCTAATTTGGTGCATTATGTGTGTAGTTACAGATAGTCTGTGTGCAGCAGCCAGTCAGGAAAAAAAAACTTTGTTAAACACACCAAAGTCAAGTTGCATGTACTCACACACACACACAGCTATTGTATAAAATCTCTTACAAGCTAGTAAAGTTCTCTACAAAACTAAAAATGTAAAAAAGAGCCTCACTTCAAAAAGCTAAATAAAAACAAAAACTATAACAAGATAATAATAATGAAGACTTTGCAAGTCATGAAAGTCATTGTGCAAACTGAACATAATAGAAACTACTCCTGAATGCAATGCATTTACTGTTGCATGATGTCCTAAAATACATGGTATGATAAATCTGGACGGAGGAGAAATTATGTTTTTGCTTCGCTCCCCCTTCTGTTCCTTGAATAAAAATATCTTCATCAATTAACCTTTGTGACATAACGGAAACAAGACGAGATGCAACGAAAACGTTGCTCATGTGGCAAACACTATGATGAACTATATCATGTAATATTGTTGACAAATAAAAACGAAATGTGGTTTACAAAATACAAACGACTAAAATGTCTATTTTCGTTGAAGAAAGAGAGACGAGACATTATTATGCTTATCGCATAATTATTATTATACAGTATTTATTATACATTAATTATTATTATAGAGTATTTAGCTCTGAGAGTACTTGTGGTGGGTTAGCAGATGGCGGGGAGGAAAAGACAAAGCATCCCTTGGACACATTTTCTCTTCAATGAAGTGGAAAAGAAAACAGAATGTGTGTTCGGAAAACATTTGAAGAAACGCGGTGACAAAACAGAGAACACCACAAACCTTAAAAGATATCTCAAGGCATTCCACAAGAACGCTGAGGTAAGTAAAGACATGAATGTAATGTTACTTTCTATTTTACAAAGCTCAGGCCAGCTGTGGTTAACATGTTAACATTAGCAATAGATGTTAGCCTGGTAGCTTTAGACGTTTTGGGGAAATTATATTCCATAATCATGAATACCTGGTGATCTGTACAAAACATTCTTTATAAAAAAAAGGACTAAAATACAAAATTACTAAAATTAGACTAAAATGTCATTAGTTTTCTTGACTAAAACTATACTAAAACAGTCATAGATAATTCTGAATAAATAAGATTAAAATGAATATGGACGTGACTAAGACTAATAAAAACTGAAATGAGAGCTTGACGCAAGCACAAGACTAAAATAAAAACAGGCCGCCAAAAACAACTATACTTCCAACTCTCTTGGTTCATCTGTTACTTTGGGGAATCATTCAGCAGTTGTTTTAAACTGAAATGAATATGGAGAGTCCCCAGTGCTCCTTATCACATATGACAAATCCCTACATTCACTTTCTCTTGAGAAACTTTTACCTGAACCTCATCTGAACATTACACCATTTCCAATCATGCGCTAGAAAATGTTCCCCCCAGTAGCCGATGCAGACCATGTTGGTAAAAATAATTCATAATCTTTATTGCATTAGGTCAGCAACACTGCTTTTCACAGATAATCAACAAATTACTCAGCAGTCAGCATCAACACCTTTAAAAGGAATTGCACAGGATACAAATGCAGACCAGTATAGAATTTGCCAGGATATAATAGTATAGATTCAGACCCTCCCAGCACCTTTTCAATCATGCAGAGTGAAGGTCGATGTATTAAATGCACACCTGTCATGTTCAACAACCAACATTTTCAGTCTCTTTGGATAAATAACATGTTATTACAGACTATAAAATAAAGAAAGCCAGTCAGTTACATTTTCTACAGTTGTACAGTTACAAGTTCCAATGTGTTCTTGTAATAAAAGCAGCATGTTGTTTATTTGGCCAAAGTTTTGGCCTGTAATGTACCTGCACATTTAGTTAGTGGTTTGTGAAATAAACAGTCTGGAAGTGGCATTTTTCGAAATGAACGGAAGTAGAAATGTTAACATTGTTGTAGACCACGGAGAGCCATAATGAAATGTTTACATGTAGTTAAATTGTGCTTCGCTGTGGATAAGTGTCAGCCAAATGACTAAAACATCTTCCTGCTTATCCAAAATGCATGAGGTGGAGAGCAGAGTGCAGACAAGGAGAAAGAGATCTGACTTTGGAAAAGGAGAGGTGGAGATCGGAGGATCAGGAGGTATTTAAAGACGACAGAGAGACCCGGGGGTTAAAGGAGAAAAAGGGATACATTGGGGGAGAATGAATAAGGAAAACTAGAGAAGGTTATGGTATACCATCCCTGTAACTGAAGTTAACCACCCCTCAATCAAATCTACTTGACATCAGCTTAGGGGTTCCTTCAAGTTAAGACTTCTCCTCCCTTGGCTTCTGCAGCGATATGTGAAAGTGATATCTGGCGTTAATTCCACCCGGGTCCCCGTGAATGAACCTCAGTTAAGGTCTGAGCAACACGAAGCATATAAACACTGACTCTGGTGCCCGGAGTGGGAACCAAGGGGCATGTAGTTGACAGGTGATAAAACAGTAATGTAGATTTGAGGGCTCGTGTTACTCGCGCAAATATCGAATTGCCCGCTGAAAGAGAGAGGAAGGCCAAGAAAGGCGGGCGGGGAGGCCAGATTAGGCTTTGACGCTATTCGGCAGAAACTGGAGTGTGTAAAGTAGCCGTCGGCGTGCATTTTTAATTGACTGTGTATGTGCTTGCACAAGCGTGTTTGTAAATCTGCAAGTGTGCGCATGTTGCTTTGAGTTTGTGAATCAGCGGGGTGTGTGGACAGTCCCTACTGGTCTGTCAGCGTATATGTCTGCGCACTTGCAGTGTGAATGTGTCTACGAATGAGCGCAATGGCATGTGTGTCTTTACAAAAATGTGTGTGATATAGATATGACGCAGCATCCGGTTGCATTTTAACAGTGCTGCTGCATGCATGTTCAACAAAAGCACGTCAAGTACACACACGACTTCTGTATTTTCTGAAATAAAATAATATGCTGCTGGGTGCTCGGTGGATTCCAGCGACAGAAAAACTTGCAAGCAGCCATTTCATGTTAACTTTCATTAATTTCCCAAAAAATATAGAAAACATTTGGTGATCATGCACCAATGGCAATGTCAAAAATACCTTACCATGCATTTCACTAATCATTCTGGAGAAACAACAGTGGTTAGAGCTCCTAAAGTAACAGACAGACCAAAGAAAATGGAAGGAGGGAAGTAGGAGGGAACCAGCATGATTTGAGATGAGTGGATCATCTAAAATGATAACATGCCTATACTTGCATTTCCACAGAACTTAGACAAAACGTCTACTGTAGTGCCACATTTTTTGTTGTAGAGGCTGGTGCTGTCTGGAAAGTTTTTGTGACATGCACTGTCTAGGTGAAGCACATTTTAACAAGGTTCACAGGCCACGGATTTAAGGTTAATTCCTTTCAGCGTTTCAGGAAAACATTTTTGTCTGAAGATATTTGTTGGCCGATCATCACCAACCTCTCACTGACACCAATTGCTCTCTGTATCACTCCTTCCCAAGGTTTCTGCCTTTCTTTTTTCCTCCCTCCTAGAGGTTTTTTGTGTGCAGAAGGGTCAAGTGTGGTGGGTGTCAACTGTGTCAAAGCCCATTGTGACACACTGTATGTGATTTTGGGTTTTATAAGAAATAAATGTTGTTGTTTTTGGTATATCTAAATGTTTGACTTTCATTTTCTTTTGTTACATTTCATAATCACTGTACATAAATATAATGTGGTGTAGTAGTAGTAAGATATAGTGGGTAAGATATGAACCAGACTACTACAAATCCACAGGTTCAAATACCACTTACTACCATTGTGTCCCTGAGCAAGACACTTAACCCTGAGTGTCTCTAGGATGACTGTCCCTGTAACTACTGACTGTAAGTCGCTCTGGATAAGGGCATCTGATAAATGTTGTAAATGTAAATGTATTTTTTGAACTGTATTAAATGTGTACCTTATTCACTTCTATTAGCCCTGATTTAGTCTGAATTTAGAACATTTTGTAAGCATTTGTTATTCCATTGAAGCCGTCAGCCCTGGTGAAGGAGCCTCACAGGTTTTGCACACTGCACCCATGCAGCTGAACTGGTCACAAGTGTGAAGTTGTCCAGCTGGGGTCAGATAAAGCAGAGGTAATAACTACTCTTCACCACAAGGTGTCGCTCCTTTCATAACATGTACTTCTCTGTAATGGCACTGGAGTAATAATCTAAATCATGTTTACGCTGTCATATATTATTAATATTATTTTTCAATATAACATTTCAATACATTTGTAGGATTAATGATAGATGTAAAAAAAAAAAAAGTACCAGACAACTCTGCATAGTGAGGCACACTCATGGTTTCCATGGCTCAGCAGCTTGGTTTCCATAGCAACGGGTCCTTATAACTGCAAAGTGCGTATGATAAGAGGCTCGCGGTTGCGCCCATTGATGATTGGCCACGGGTTGAAGTACGGGTAGACTTGCCCTTCGAAGCAAGCATCGCTGAAGCTGAATATGTGACTCATATCCTCAGCGTTGTAGAAAGACACCTGACCGCGGTCGTAGTCCAGGTACACACCCACCCGCCCAGGTTGGCGGGTCAGGGTCAGAGGGCACTCCTCTGCACTGGTGCAAGCCTCATACTCGCTGCCGTTGCGCAGCACCATCGTCCAGAAGCCGTCTTCTGGGCACAGGCTGATCTCCTCCTTGCGGTTGACTGAAGCGGCCGCTATCCCCAGACCCCAGGCGGTCTTCCCAGCCACCTCCACCTCCCAGTAGTGTCTCCCCTGGGAGAAGGGCTGGCTGCCAAGGACAATGTTGTAGAGGGTGAAGCGCTCAGGGTTGTTAGGGAGGCAGGGCTGAATGCTGCCCACCCTAACGCTCCTGCCGCAGGGGGAGACGTGTAGACAGGGGTACGCAGTTGTGGGGTCTAGAGTCACCGGCTCCACCACTAGAAAGGAGTCAAAGAGAACTGAATGTCTCCTCTTGTTCTTTAACAATTATTACTCATCTTTAGTGGGCCTGTAATAATTACAAGTGTGATTAATGCATTATCCAATTAAACTAGGACGTCCAGAATAGTATCTAACATAGGTGGTAGTAGCCTAGTGGGTAAGACACTCGCCTATGAACCAGAAGACCCAGGTTCAAATCCCACTGTGTCCCTGAGCAAGACACTTAACCTTAAGTTGCTCCAGGGGGGACTGTCCCTGTAAATACTGATTGTAAGTCGCTCTGGATAAGGGCGTCTGATAAATGCTGTAAATGTAAATGTAAATGTAAACATCACTTTTGAATGGTAAAATGGCCAAAGCTCAATGTCAGTGAAGCATGCGCCACCCCAAGCCCCTCTCAGTTCCTCGCCTGTGCCCTTGAGGTCTCAGTGGCTACTCGTTTACTCCTGATAACTGACAGAGTTGTGCAAGATGAGCAGACCCTTGAACAAGGTAACACTGTTACCCTTTGATACCGAACCTCACCACCGGAACAGCACGAGTTGCTTAGAGACAGAAGCAAACAGGCCCTTGTTTTGAAAAACTGGACAGCAAATGACATTCTTTTTCTACTTTTTATACAAAGACTTCATGGATGTAACAATCTGATTTTATACTAGTTTATCATTTATTTATTAGTGCTTATTATTTAAATCATTGTATAGTTTCATAAGAATAATGGGGCTGCACCATAGGGCTCCCATTTCGCTAAATAGCAAACTGATATCTACAGGCTAACTCAATAATTATTACAACTGTACAATCAATTAATATGAAACATGCCTGACTAGGCTTATTCATGTTCATGGGATTTTTGCAGAATAGGAAAACGTAACAGAGGGTGTGCATGAGCCACGGTGGCAGAGGTGAACTTTTGTCTGGGGTACCTGGGTCTAAGACTGAAACCATCTTCCTCCAGACCCGGTACTGTAATGGTCCGACAAACTCTCCAACCTGCAGCTCAGCTCGTACCCGCTGACCCTCCTCAAACCCACACTCCACCCTCACCACAGAGAAACACACAGGGACTCCTGTTTAGTCAGCTACACAGGGGTCAGGGGTGAAAATACTGGCATAACTCAAAGCCCTATGCAGCATATTATCAGATTAGACATTTTCAAAATCGTACTTGTACATAACTTTATATATTATATATATATTTTAATATGCACATTATATATTTTTGATAATTGCAAATGTTTGTCTCTGAAAATTATTTACAGCTACCTACCTCTCAATGAAGTCTTTTATTCCCTAAAAAGACATGTAAAAAATAAATACATTTCGCAATAGTACAATTCTTTCAGAATTTCAGGCTTTGGTTACTCGGCTTGTCTCACAGTGAGTAATTCTGGCCTCTCCTCCTGGTCCAGTTTGGCGTGTATGTCCTGCGCGCTGGACTCCAGTCGGCTCATCTGCTGTGTGATGTGTGTGAGGGAGCCGTTCAGCTGCTCAAGTTTCTCCTCTTTGACTCGCCGCAAGTGCTCTTTCACTTCCTTCTCCTCCGCCGACAGGAAGTCGTGCAGCCGCTGGAAATCAGTGCTGACCTGTCGTTCCAGCACATCTGCCCGCTCCTGAATGAAATGAAGGAAAAAACAGAAAGCCAGACTGCTCGAGGGTGATCTGTGTTTTGGAGAGGAGGGACTAACTACCCAGCCCGGCCTATTTTGTTTGCATGTTGCAGATATGGTGAATTTAATTTGCGTGCACTAAAAAGGGCGGAGACCATGTTCAGGCTCAGGCTCCCTGCTTCCTCATTCTTCACCATTTAAAACCCTTCTTGTCACGTGTACAAGTGTAGTCTGGAGGTCTGCTGTTCAACACAGGAACCGTTTAGTGCTGACCATCTCGAACCTCCAACGCACACTGCTCTCGAGACTCGGTGACCTTTGTCAACATCACCAATGTGCCACGGGACTTTAGCACATCTTGGAGGGTGGCCGGCCGTCCCACACAACAAGATGACGAGACTCTGAAACAAAACTATGGTGCGGACGGGCAGCAGCCTTACCTTAATGAAGAGTATTGCATCGTTGTTTTGTAATTGACAGACTGAGGCGTGTTTTCGTTGGTCCTCAACACTCTGGAGGGCGAGGCACAGTTTCTCCTGCAAGCAGAGACAAATGCACACAATCACCCAAACTCAATTACACTAACTTAATAAAAGTCGATATATATACACACACACACACAGTACAGGCCAAAAGTTTGGACACACCTTCTCATTCAATGTGTTTTCTTCATTGTCATGACCATTTACTTTAGTAGATTCTCACTGAAGGCATCAAAACTATGAATGAACACATGTGGAGTTATGTACTTAATAAAAACTATCACCGGACCTGAACCCAGTCCAGATGGTTTGGGGTGAGCTGGAGCGCAGAGTGAAGGTAAAGGGGCCAACAAGTGCTAAACACCTCTGGGAACTCCTTCAAGACTGTTGTAGAACCATTTCAGGTGACGACCTCTTGAAGCTCATCGAGAGAATGCCAAGAGTGTGCAAAGCAGTAATCAGAGCAAAGAAACTAGAATATAAAACATGTTTTCACTTATTTAGCTTTTTTTGGCTAAGTACATAACTCCACACGTGTTCATTCATAGTTTTGATGCCTTTAGCCCAGCTAAACCCTACATTCAGATGACAAACCAAAGCAAGGCGCACAGAAGATCAGAAATACCGATATGGAGAAGACCGTTTACACGACATAAAACCTGAAAAGGTGCCACTTGCACGCTAAATTCCAGAGAGCTCTACTCAGCTTTACTTTTGGCTGAGGCCTCGGTGGCCGGTCGTCTCGTAACGCCGAGAGAAAAACTCGAACTCTGCACCAAGTCCTGTTAAACCAAATAATGAAGTTAGAAGGAAGCCGGCGGCCCCTTCTCCCGAGGCGCTAGGCGCCACACCCAGCCAGAAACACCTGGAATATAGCTGGTGTTTGTCTTGACAACATCTTCATGTTCTCCCTGATTGGACTAGTTCAGTTAGTAAACGCCACTAACTAGGTCTCGGCTGAAGACACGAAGAACCGGCAGGCTCGGTATTGTCGTATTGTGCTTGACTGCGACGACGTGACCGGACGCGGGGCACCTTGTACTTTTCGTGCGCCTCGTTAACGGGGACGACGTCGTGCGCCTTGTGCTGCCGCGACAGTCCGCACACGAGGCAGACCGCCGCCTGGTCGTCCTCGCAGAACAGCTTCAGCTCCTCCCGGTGCTCCGCGCAGAGGCCGGCGGGGTCGCGCGGCCCCGCGGTGGCGCGCCGCACGGTCTCCGCGACGTCGCCGAGCAACGAGTCGGGCCGCGGCTCGCGCGCGCGGCACGGCGCGCGGCACCGCGGGCACGCGGCGCGCTCGTCCCCGGGCGTCGCGTCCCAGCAGCGGCGGACGCAGCGGCGGCAGAAGTGGTGGCCGCAGTCGAGGAGGACCGGGTCGCGGAACAGGTCGAGGCACACGGGGCACGTGAGGTCCGCGCGGAGCTCCTGCAGCGCCGTGGACTCCGCCGCCATGTTCGGGGGAAAAAACTTTATAAAAAAAAAAAAAAAAAACTGAGAGAAGAGAAGAGAAAAAGTCCGCCTTTCCCCGGGGGGCGGGGTTTCCCGTCCAGTCTGGAGCTCCAGCTCTGTTATTATCGGATACGGTCAGTTTAGTAAACGCGAATCTGTCTGGCTCACAGAAACACGGCCAGAGATTTAAAGATTGTACAGTACAGGCCAACAGTGTGGACACACCTTCCCATTCAAAGTGTTTTCTTTATTTTCATGACCATTTACGTTGGTAGGTTCTCACTGAAGGCATCAAAACTATGAATGAACACATGTGGAGTTATGTACTTAACAAAAAAAGGTGAAATAACTGAAAACATGTTTTATATTCTAGTTTCTTTGCTCTGATTACTGCTTTGTACACTCTTGGCATTCTCTCGATGAGCTTCAAGAGGTCGTCACCTGAAATGCTTTTCCAACAGTCTTGAAGGAGTTCCCAGAGGTGTTTAGCACTTGTTGGCCCCTTTGCCTTCACTCTGCGGTTCAGCTCACCCCAAACCATCTCGATTGGGTTCAGGTCCGGTGACTGTGGAGGCCAGGTCTCCACTTTTTGTTAAGTACATAACTCCACATGTGTTCATTCATAGTTTTGATGCCTTCAGTGAGAATCTACCAACGTAAATGGTGATGAAAATAAAGAAAACACATTGAATGAGGTGTGTCCAAACGTTTGGCCTGTACTGTACATAGAGGTGTAAAGAAAATCAGTTAACAAAGGCTGACATAAGTGGTTATAGTTATTACAGAACAGTGATAATACTGTAAATACAATTGACTTAGTGCTTGTGTTTTATAATTACAGGTTATACTGATGCAACAGACTAACAGGACGTTTGACAGGTTCGTGGATCGGCTAAAATTTACAACAATCAGCCACAACATTAAAACTACCGACATTAAAACTGCATTATATACAGCAAGTTTTTTAATTGGTAGGTAGCGGGACAAATGCACAGGGTTAAGAGCTGTGTGACTTTGCGGGAAGCAACAGCAACCGTCATGTGAGCATCGGAATTGAACCATGAAGAAAAGGAAGGTGACCTGGTCTGAAAAATCTTGTTTAATTTCAGATCACTGAATTCAACAAATGGTTGGTTTTTGTGTTAAACTGGGTCCAGGAAATAGAGACAATGCAGCATCTCAGCACACAGTTATATAAAAGTTATTCATTAAATAGTAAGTAAATAATTTTTACATACAAATTCTAATTTTAAACTACACATAATAGTAAACATTTTTATTAACTTATTCCTGTATGTGAACGATGACGTATAAAACATTGGATATCCTAGATGGCCATTAACCAAAAAAAAAAAAAAACAGGAACCCCACCTTTATGGAATGAGTTCATGGTGGGTGTGGTTTTAATTACAACAAGAAAAACTGAATTTACTTCTTAAACAAAGAAGTAGTTTTAGCTTAACAGGTAAGACCAATGCGCACTGAAGCCCAGCGGCTGTAAAAGTCCCGTAAAAGATTTAATGTCAACTCCTACGGAAAATAGTTTGTACATTTATGACTGTTTATGAGTGTTTGCTGAAATCTGTCAAACATGAGGCATAATGTGTGTGTGCGTTTTAGTTTTATTAGCGTCTGAAAGTGGAGTGGTTGTCATTGTGAAACACTGCGGCGCAGCACGGCACACGGTGAAACGTGTCCTCTGCTTTTAACCATCACCCTTGGTGATGCCCGGGGAGCAGCGTGTGGGGACGGTGCTTTGCTCAGCGGCACCATGGCGGTTCGGCTTTCGAACCGGCAACCACCCACTGCCCCTCTAGTGTAGATGAAAGCGCAGCTTGGCTCGGGTCCGCTGGAGGTACATTTATGACGCTCGAGGTCACATGCCGTGAACGCACTGGTGCTTTTTCAGCTGCTCTGCGTCGCCGCAGGTCTTGCCGCAGTGCGGGCACTGCGCCGCGTGGCCCCCGGCTCGGTCCCCGCTGTGGATGTGTTGGTGCCTCTTCAGGTACTCCACCCGGCTGAAGCGCTTGCCGCAGGCGCCGCACTGGTACGGCCGCTCCCCCGTGTGGATGCGCTGGTGCCGCTCCAGGTTGCCCAGGCGGCTGAAGCTGCGGCCGCACTGCGGGCACTGGTGCGGCCTCTCGCCCGTGTGCACGAGCTGGTGCCGCTCGAGCGAGCGCGAGTGCGTGAAGTGCTTGCCGCAGAGTTCGCAGCGGTGCGGCCGCTCGCCGTTTGGGACGCACTCGTGGCTCTTCGGGCTCCAGGCGTGGCTGAAGGAGTGGTCGCAGGCGGCGCAGGGGAGCGGCTGCCCCTCGCCGCCTGCCGCTGGACACGGGTGCTCCTCCAAGTCTGCTGTGCATTTGAAGCCGCCGCCACACTGGGGACAGTAGTGTAAAAATTCCCCGCCCTCAGCTCCAGACTCCTCCTCCAGGCTCTCATTGGCTGATGGGATTTGTTGTCTTCCTGCTTCCTCCAACGGAGGTGGCGAGTCTGCGGCCTGCTCTTTCGGCCTCTTCGGCCAGCCCATTACTGCGGCCCCCGCCCTCTGAGGGGGCGGTGACTGCTGCTGCGAACTGCACAGTCCATCCAGGCCAATGTATTTGGGGCTGGTGACGTAGTCCACGTCCTCGCGGTCGGCGGTGGCCGTGAGGGTGGCGGGGCTGCCGAGTCTGGACCACGTCTCCTCTTTCTCACGTTCTGCCTTAAGGGCCTTCTCCAATCCACTGAGCTCTTCTACGCACGCCCCGTTCTCATCCATCCCTGGGCCACACCCGGGCCCCGCCTCCCAGTCATCCTGAGTACCGGACATGCAAGACGTACTCTGATCGTCCAACTGAGCCACTGGATCCTGCTCACCTACAGGGAGGGACAAAAAAAAAAAAAAACGTGGATTCTAGGATTCAAGTAATGAAAAATGAACTTAATGAAAGCAAGTACATATTGGTTTGTATTTTGTTTTAGTATTTTAGTAAATTAAAAAGCAGTAACATACTTATATTTAGCATAAAGATTTGCCCCCTTTCCACTGCACTGTGCCTGGTTCTGCACTGGTTCCAACATCAGTGCCAATTATGCGTGAAGTGAAGTGATTGTCACATGTGATACACAGCAGCACAGCACACGTTGCACACAGTTAACTTTGTCCTCTGCATTTAACCCATCACCCTGAGTGAGCAGTGGGCACCATGACAGGCGCCCGGGGAGCAGTGTGTGGGGACGGTGCTTTGCTCAGTGGCACCTCAGTGGTACCTTGGCGGATCGGGATTCGAACTGGCAACCTTCTGATTACGGGGCCGCTTCCATAACCGCTAGGCCACCACTGCCCCGGGCTGAGAGACAACTTTGCATGAATAAATTTTGGAAACCAAAGCTACTCCAGCACTGATGCTGTTGAAAGGGGGGTAACCACGGACTGGAGAGGACAGGATGTCAACGATGATGCACATCAACCTGCAGTTCTGGCGTAAAACACGTCTTACCATCCGGCTGGTGGCAAGGGACGCTGGGTTCGCTGGGCTCCATCTGCAAGGCCTCCTTGATCACGTGAAGCGAGCCGGGCTTGTACCCAGCCTCCTGCTCTGAGCACTGCAGACAGAGAGAGAGAGAGAGAAAGGGATGTTTGCGTTACGCTCTTCTCCTCCGCTTCCCCGCAGCGGCCTCCCGACTGAATCCTCACCTCCTCTTTGATGCTGGCCGGCTCCCGTCCCTCTGCAGAGGAGCGTCTCTTCTTCCTCGCCTCTTCTTCCTTTTCTCCTCTTGGCAGATGAACCAAGTAAATGTCAGCATCCTCCTCCCTCACTTTTCCTCCTCCCGCCTCCTCTTCCTCAGCCTCCACCTCCCACGTCCTGTTGCTCCACTCCTTCGTGGCGTTCCTTCCTGGAGGACGGGGTGAGAGAATATTAACAATTCACACCCATCCACAGCCACGCGAGGAATCGAACACACAGCCACGCGAGGAATCGAACACACAGCCACGCGAGGAATCGAACACACAGCCACGCGAGGAATCGAACGCCTGCTTACTGGCTACCTCCACTTTGCGCTTCTCCGGCCCGCCGGCGCTGGGGGCCAGCAGGCCGGCCCGCCGACCCGCCCAGCTCAGGCCGTACTTGCGCTCGTTCCGCAGCTTGTTCTCGGTGAGCCGCAGGCGCAGCTTCAGGGCTTCGTTCTCCTTGCGGTTGAGCGAGATCTCCACCAGGTACTCGTTCACCGTGTCCTGGAACAGCTTGGAGATCTCGCACACGGACGCGCGCACCAGGCTGTCCATGACGGCGGCGAGGTGCACCTGGAAGGTCTTCAGGGTGTCCGCCATGCTCCCCGCGCACGGGATCCGCCGGAAACGAGTCCTACGTTCGGTGCGCGCACACCCACATACACACGACGAAGCCAGATCGGGGGGCGCTGCGACGCAAGAAGCCTACCAGGAGCGCGCCCGCCCTCCCATCGTCACTGGCATGTGCACGTCCGTACAACGCGCGCCGTGCATCAGGAGCTACGCGGCGGCACCATCGCAAAACGCTCTTCTCCGCCCGCGGGATCCCACGCCCTCGCTCGCGCTCCCGCTTATCCCTTGGCGGCCAGGAGGCAAACAACGCTGTTCTGGGGCCACGGAGCGGGGGTCGCGTCAGCGACTACGCGCCATGCGGAGCGGATAATAACAGCGGCGCGTCACTACTTCGCCCGCTCGGCCGCTTCGCGCTTCCCGTCGGGAGCCTCGTTTCCGGATGTGGGCTAGGGCGCATGCGCGAGCGGCCACCGTGCTGCCCAGAATGACGCGCACCCCCGGAAAGGATTTGTGTTTTTAATTAAAATATAAAAAAGATGTACAGTACAGGTCAAACGTTTGGACGCACCTGCTCATTCAATTTTCATGACCATTTACGTTGGTAGATTCTCACTGAAGGCATCAAAACTATGAATGAACACATGTGGAGTTATGTACTTAACAAAAAGTGGAGACCTGACCTCCACAGTCACCGGACCTGAACCCAATCCAGATGGTTTGGGGTGAGCTGGACCACAGAGTGAAGGCAAAGGGGCCAACAAGTGCTAAACACCTCTGGGAACTCCTTCAAGACTGTTGGAAAAGCATTTCAGGTGACGACCTCTTGAAGCTCATTGAGAGAATGCCAAGAGTGTTCAAAGCAGTAATCAGAGCAAAGAAACTAGAATATAAAACATGTTTTCAGTTATTTCACCTTTTTTGGTAAGCACATAACTCCACATGTGTGTATTCATACTTTTGATTCCTTTAGTGAGAATCTACCAAAGTAAATGTTCATAAAAATAAAGAAAACATATTGAATGAGAAGGAGAAACTTGTTAGCAGGAGGTCTTTTTCAAGGCAATACAGAAATTCACCTAGAGGCAAGTGGGAGGTAATTATAATTGTAAAATCTGACCTTGTAACCCTTTATCTAACCTTAATAGAGAGGATGCCAGTAATTGCTGAGGGAAGATTAAATGAACACAGGGTTTTAAGGCAGAAACGGTTCTTTTAAGGGGTTATGATATTTATCATATTTCATGTTTGTTCACTATTTCACAGATTTTAAGTGCTGTCTGTCTTAAACATTACTCTTGCACTGCACTTTAATCAGAATCAGAATACCTTCTTACCTTTATTGCCATTGTAACAAGTACAATGGCATTAGGTGCCGTCCCTGAGCCGGAGAGATATCTATAAACATATAAAGGGAAGTGTAAAAAGCTAACGTATTGTAAAAAGACCATGTGGTGTGGGAGAAGAGAACAGAGTGTGTAGAACAACTCTTTCTCCCTCCACACAAAGCACTGTATTCAACCACTCCAATTTGATGTTACCTGGCAGAAAGAGGCATGGCACAATAGAGGTTAAAAATGAACAGTTTCTAATTCATTAGCACCGGTAAATAATTATTGTAGTTACATGTGAACATTGAATGTAAAAAGGTACCAAGGTTATAGAGAAAAAATTAAAATGAGAAGAAAGAGTAAAGAGGGAGAAGAGAAAAAGAGGGGGAGAGAAAGACTCAGAAGCCTTCCGGCTTCCGATGGAAAACCCCCTGAGCAAGAAAGCTCAGAGTCCCTTTTCCACATGTGAGCAGACTTTTATACCCCTGGCCTACAGGAAGTTGTCACTGGCCTACAGGAAGTTGTCACTGACCAATCAGAACCCGTTGTTTCTGATGTCACGCCCCCGTTGCCTCCCATTTGGGGAAGACAAAGAGGGTGGGCGGTCCCGACAGCCGACACTTCACACGTTGCCGTCAGACAAAAGGCATGTAAAACAGAGGTGCTGAATCTTCACGCACAACCATCCACACAGGAATGACACACCTCCCCCTGCAGACAGCTGTTTTGCAACACAAAAGGCATGCTCCCGTGATGTCATCCTTACAGTATATACCAATATAACACAAAAAATAATATATAATAAAAATTTAAGAAATTATGTAAGCCGGCTGGTCTGTCACACGTGCGCTTTATATGAAACTTTGTTTAAATGTAGCGCCAGTTTCTGGAGAAGCGTTGGTCCATTTCACTGTGTACTGTCTAACATGTATTTAGCTGAAATTACCATAAAGCTCAACTTGAACTTGATTTGAGGTCAAAGTTCATCTGATGTCCGGTTCAAGTGTCCCCATGATCTGATTTCTGTGCTTAATGTGTCTGTATTCAATACCTTGGATATTGCAAATTTCTATTGCACGTTTTGAAACATTCATCTCTTCTGCATTACCTGCATTAGTCTGTATGTTGGTGGCTTTGTTTATAAAGTAAGTGAAAGTGAAGTGATTGTAACATGTGATACACAGCAGCACAGCACACGGTGCACACAGTGAAATTTGTCCTCTGCATTTAACCCATCACCCTGAGTGAGCAGTGGGCAGCCATGACAGGCGCCCGGGGAGCAGTGTGTGGGGACGGTGCTTTGCTCGGTGGCACCTCTAGGGATTCGAACCGGCAACCTTCTGATTACGTGGCCGCTTCCGTAACTGCTAGGCCACCACTGTTTGCTCTGTTCATTCTGACTGTGGCATTTCTGTTTACTTCAAAAATTCCCTAAAATGCATGGTGCAATATTTGAAATGCAGCTCTGTTTTTTTGTATATATTAAACCTATTTAATTAGCGTACGTGCATGTCTTTCTGTGGCTATCAAATGTCCACCAAGGTAGTTTTTTTGGTCCTATATATCCAAAAATTCAACAGTTGCTATATAGTCTGTGTATAGGTGTATGCACACTTTTTTTCCCCCAGCTTTATATATTGTAGCCTCTTTAGGGGTTTGTGGGCAGAGCTTTCCAAGTCGCTCTGGGCAGTACTTTTGGATGAATGTCTGGGGTCTGTTTTGTACATAAACTGTAGTTGTGTTAGTTAATAGTTATTAGTGATTTGAGGTCAGTTATCCACCGTTTTTCTCTGTTATTTTTTACTGAAACAAAACTGTCAAACATGTATCAAATATTTATTTAC
This sequence comes from Denticeps clupeoides, assembly GCF_900700375.1. Lineage (NCBI taxonomy): Eukaryota > Metazoa > Chordata > Actinopteri > Clupeiformes > Denticipitidae > Denticeps > Denticeps clupeoides. Next base: position 9,812,498 of record NC_041724.1, read on the forward strand.
CTAAACCATTTGTTGCAGAAGTTCCTTTTTCCCATGAGAGAGTGACATGAGGTGTGTAGAGTAAGAGTCTCTGTTATCCTATTGTTATCTGAGCTGCAATACAATATTGTTCTCCCTCTGTAGACCTGTGCTTGGAGGAGATCATTCATTAGACACCCAGTTCTTCAGTCCAATCTTTACATTGGGACAATTTTTGCACAGTTCTGTACATTTATAATTTGTTCAACAATGCATGTAAGATTTGTAATAGTATTCAAATTCTCATATTCCCAAATATCATGTTGATGTTTATTGTGTTGACCATTTTGATCGATGCTTTTCTGGTTGGTTTTGTCAGTTTTGTGGACATTTTTTAATGGCTGTGATTGTTTTGGCAGGAAGAGGCATCACTGAAGGTAAACTTTCGACCGATAGATGGGCTGAGAAGAGAGATGGCTGAGCTGGAGAATGTTGGGAATCCTCTCAGTAATAATGATATAAGGCTGTGGGATTAGCAGGCGTGTGACACGCCACTGTTTCAAACAGTGAACTGGTGTGTCCACTTGTGGTTTTTGTTTGGAGACCATAAAACTTGAACTGTGAGAAGGACTATTTTCTGTGTATATATGTATATGAGAGAGAGATCCTCATGTTGCTAGTGTTATAAACCTGACTTTCTTGGATGCTCCGGGTTTGAGGTCGCCCCGTTTACCTTATTGTGTGCGCTCGTGTTCATGTGTTAAATCAAGACCACGACCACGACACATATTTAACGACGCGTCGGTATGTTACGAAGCAGCGGAAGCGGCGCGTTCCCAGGTCGGCGCGCCTAGTAGGTCGCGCGCGCGCGCGCCCGCCGGTGCACACGAGCACGCGCACCGCGCCGCACCGCACGTGGTTATAACGGCTGGAGGCGCGCTCCCGGACGCATCAGGTCGGTCTCACATCTCATCAAATTTCACTCAAAAGTTGATCTAAATTGTAAATTGTAAGGGGAGTTAGCTCGAGGTAGTTCAGAGATCTTTTCCTAATTAAAATACAGTGTGTGTTTATTATTTATTTTAATTCAAATACTTTTTATTCAGCCGTATCGACGTTTTATGATGTTCATTTAGCCCGATAGAAGCTATGAAAATGGTGGTCATGGGTTTTAAAAGGGGGATTTTCGATCACAGTCGATGCAAGGGACATTTTTGATTTGCCAGTTGGTTTTTAATACGGACAGAACTGTGATTGGCACATGGGCCCACACACACCAGCACTGAGCGACATTTCCACAAGTGTTCCACAAAACCTCGCTGCTGCGTTTACCTGCCTCTAGATCCGGTTATTGGCACGCGCTTAATGATGTAATTCAAGATTCTAGATTGGTTTATTGTCAGTACAGCAGTATACACAGTGTACCGTGTATTGAAGTAGTGTTTCACGCCTAGTGCAATCATAAAACAAAGACCAATATATATGTATATACACACTAAACTATACACACTATACTATACTAACTAATATGCAAAATGGTCGGTATGTTGTGGCAAATGCATGAATAGCAACCGTGGAAGCCATTAGAACCCACCGAGGTGCTGAAGCCACTGGCTGAGTGACGCGAGGTCAGCCGCAGGTTAACTGGCCGCTGAACTTGACCTCTGAGGCGGGGCGGGTGGGGGGGGTGTTTTCGCTGGGACTCTGCGTGACGCGCTGCTGTCTGCTCGGCTTAGTCACCGCACATGCGAGAAGGATCTACATCCGTGGGCCTGTGTGCCGCAACTGTTTGAGAAAGATTACGGCTTTCAGAAACTGGGATCTGATGTACGCTGTCCACCTCCTCACATCAAGATAATGTTTAACCGGCGCCCATGCTGGCACCTCGAACCTGCTTCGCCGGGTTCAATAAAAGGTTCAAAATAAAGCGGGATTCAGCCGGCCCGCCGCCGGTGGGGGGAAATACTTGGCCGCTGCATGTGCTTTCCTTATCGGTGAACAATGCTTGCACTGGTTGCATCGGACCGCGCATTCAAGGTTACGTGAAAAGCAGGGTCAGAGTTCGCAGCCCGTTGCTACAGCACAGAAAAACAGCGCTGCACGCGGGGACGACGCGCAGATCAGCGTGTTGACTTTGGTTTTACGGCTCCTTCGCAGTGCAAACGTCGCAGTATACACAGGGCCTCCATCGTCCCTCGCAGTCCGTCATGTCGTACACTCCTTGGCTCTGTGTGCGCCCGTGGATTTGGCGGGTCATTTCCAGATCGCGGGTTTGTTTTACGGAGCAGGCCGTGTTGGTCTCTTAGATCAACACCGAGCTGGACACAGGAGTTGCGGCACAATCCGAAGTCACCTCTCACGAGTGCGGTGCGTCACAGCCGCACGCCACAAAGGGGTTTCTTTTATCGTAAAGTAAATGGACATCGAGTGGATAAGGGCTTGCAGTGGGCCGCCAGAGATTTCAGTTTTTGTTTCAGGTGTTTGTAAAAATTGAAGGAATCTAGTGACTTAACAATAAAAAGTACAAATAGGAATTGGATAACAGAGAAAAGAATTTTTCAGGAGCTCCAGACGTTTGAACCCCGTTGTAATAAAAGACGATGTCACTTTTCCTTTCAGTCTGCCAGAGATGAAAGGGACTGACCGAAACCCGAGGACTTGTGGTGCGACGACGTCGCGTAAAGGGCTGATCTAATCTGGCCACACCGCGCCATGGACGTCTCCACTGCACCTACAAACCTGTCCTGTGCGGCCAATGGGACGGGAGGACCTCCTCCGGGCGCCTTCACCTGGGAGATGGCTCTGATCCTCCTCATCACGGGTCCCCTCTCTGCAGTCACCATCGTTGGCAACCTCCTCGTCATAATCTCCTTCCGGATCAACTTCCACCTGCGGACGGTCAGCAACTACTTCCTGTTGAGCCTGGCTGTTGCTGACCTCATCCTGGGCGCCATTTCCATGAACCTGTACACCACCTATATTCTGATAGGCCAGTGGACGCTAGGCAACGTTGCCTGCGACGTGTGGTTGGCTGTTGACTACGTGGCCAGCAACGCCTCTGTCATGAACCTGCTGGCCATCAGCTTTGACCGCTACCTGTCAGTCACGCGGCCGCTAACGTACAGGGCGAAGCGGACACCGAAACGGGCAGCCATCATGATTGCTCTGGCCTGGGGCGTGTCTCTGGTGATCTGGGCCCCTCCCATCCTGTTTTGGCAGTACATCGTGGGCGAGAGGAAGGTCCCGGAAGGCGAGTGCTCGGTGCAGTTCCTGTACGTGCCCGTGATCACGTTCTGCACCGCCGCGGCGGCGTTTTATCTGCCCGTCAGCATCATGGTGGGACTGTACTGGCGGGTCTACAGAGAGACCGAGAAGAGGTCCAGGCAGCTCGCCGGATTAACCGGGACACAGAGCGGGACGGTGGCACTGGAGGTGACTTGCTGGAATTTCCTGTTCTACATCACGTCGGTTACTTTTGCAGCACTATTACGCACAAGTATTACGATTTCCAGTATGTTAGCGACGCGGCCTCATGCCTCCAAGGTCCCCATGCTGGTGTGGGTTTCCTCTGGCTTCTGATCCAAAGGCGTACACACTAGGTGAATTGTCCATATGTGTGAGTGACCTGCAGTGAGTGGGGCAGTGGTGGACTAGCGGTTAAGGAAGCGGCCCCGTAATCAGAAGGTTGGCGGTTCGAATCCCGATCCGCCAAGGTGCCACTGAGCAAAGCACCGTCCCCACATACTGCTCCCCGGGCGCCTGTCATGGCTGCCCACTTCTCACTCAGGGTTAAATGCAGAGGACAACTTTCACTGTGTGCACTGTGTGCTGCTGTGTATCACATGTGACAATCACTTCACTTCACGTGAATGATGTGTGAGCCCAGGATGGGTTTTCCAAGGACCTTCCGACATCAGGTTCACTGTTCCTCTTATTATCTGCTTATTAACAGTGACTTTGAGGGACAAACCACTACGCAAGCTTGTGGTAGCGTCCTATCATGGCATGTACCCTTTCAGGCATGGCGGAGAGATGCCCAGACCTGAGAGTAACAGATTAGTTGTTAATCTAAATACCGTTCATCTCAGATTCTAAAACCAAGTCAGCCTTGATTTCACCCTTGAATTTAGCCTCACTTTACTAGATATGGTGCCTAGATGTTTGTTGTGGTAGTAGTAGTGGGTAACGCAACCAGAAGACCCCAAATTCACAGGTCCAATCCCTATTTAAGCAAGACACTTAATCCTACTGCTTGTAAGTCGCTCTGGATAAGGGTGTCTGATAAATGGCGTAAATGTATTTCTTTTGAAGGCCAGCAGGCGGCAGCAGTCGCAGTCTAGCAGCAGCAACACCAGCAGCATCAGAGACCCTCAACCTTCAACTCAGACTGTCCAAAACAGCCCAGACCAAGGACTGGGGGCACAGGTGAGGCACTGCAACAGAACACCTCACAATTTCACACTATGTTGGAGGTGGAAGAGGATCAGGGACACAGGCTCCGCCTCCCAGTCTCAACGAAGAGACCCAGCAGGCTCAAGCAGTAGCAGCATCGATTCTGACGCTGAAGAGGACTACGGCAGGGCTGTGCACGTTCCTCTGGCACAGATATCATTCCGATCGGACCCTGGCGCAGAGAAAACTCCAAATGGGCCGACAGCCGGTCAGCTTCCCCTGAATGGCGCGGCCACCCAGGCACGCCAGCCCCGGTTCACCTCGCTGATCCGCGAGAAGAAGGCCGCGCGGACCCTGAGCGCCATCCTGTTGGCGTTCATCGCCACATGGACGCCTTACAACATCATGGTCCTGGTGTCCACCTTCTGCGACGGCTGCGTGCCGGACACGCTGTGGCAGGTGGGATACTGGCTCTGTTACGTCAACAGCACCATCAACCCGGTGTGTTACGCGCTCTGCAACAAGCACTTCCGGGTCACCTTTAAGGCCTTGCTCCTCTGCCGCTGGAGGGAGGAAATGAGGAAGAGGTGGGTCCAGCCAGGGATTGGCTGATCTAATGCACTTCGCCGTTCTGGGTGACCCTCATGTTTTATAACCCTGCGAAAGTCCTCAGGGAATTTAGTCACTTGTGTTTGGGCGAGTTTGACCCCAAAAAGCCACCCTCAGGTCGGGTGCCTTCATTTTGGCGAAACTCCATTCTGAACATGCAACAGTGATGTAAAACTAAGAATTGCTGGAACTGAATGAAATAAGAAAGGATGGGTCGATCAGCGACAAAAGACTGTCATCACTGAATACAGTTTTTATTTTAGCTCCACAACGAAGGTGTGAATCCTGCATTGACATTTCACATTTTGTAAGTTGTGTTATGTGCAGTTAAAACAATTGTTTAAAAGTGAAAACAGACAAATGATCATTGATTACTGATATTTTAATAGGGAAAGGGGAAACCAATAAAAAAAAAAAAAAAAGAAGAAGAAAGACTTCATAAAAAAAAAAAAAAAAAGAAACGAAAGCACAAAAGGCCACATTCATACAAATGGAAGAATAAAAAAAGGTCAAAATCTTATTGAGTACTCACAATATTCTGATATAAGTAGTTATATGATTTGGCTATATAGTTTTAAAAAAAATACAGATCCCTGTAAAGACAACCATGCAATGCATAATTTACATGCAACTTGAACAGTAACTACTGTAAACGCCGTGCATTTCTCAGTGTCAGTGATGAGCTATGAAGCTGCCCTTCAACTCCTGTTCTCATTTTTTTTTTCTTGGACCATGGCACCAGAATATTATCCTGCAAGAGCAGAATGTACTAATACAACAAAATACAGTTTACAACAAACAACTAAATTACAGTAACAGAGGTATATATCTGATACATAACACTACATACTACTAATTATCACAACCCCTCCAAAAAACTGGCCATTTTCTTTTGTTTACTTAATACAAATACTGATCGTCTGGTGACATATAAAAACAATAACTGTACTCCATATGTTAAATAGTTAGTGTGTTCAGTTTGGTCGAAAGGGACGTGGTTTAACATATATAGGCTGGGAAAGAGGAAATGCTGATGTGTAACAGGAACTGTAAACCGTTGGAAGATGGGACGTTAAAGACACTCCACACCCCAACAGCCATTCCAAGAACCCGGAGGGGGATGTGTTTTGGAAGTGGGTGTGACTGTGGGAAGGGTGTGTGCTTTTGAGTGTACCCAAGTCGTGTTTACTCCACAGGAGTGCTCTGGTTCTGCTGATAGATGGAGGCCTTGTCCTTCAGCAGAGACAGGCACAGGTGACAACTCCAGCTCCCTGCAAATAGAAAGATAGCAGCAATATTTTACTCTTCGCTATTCGGGGTATGATGCCATTCATCAGTTCACCTGGTCTGATCCCAGAAAAACTTCATGGTGCATTTATATGATTTCTATTCATCATATAATGAGCAACATTTGATGTTTTCACTGCTGACTTCATGTAGTACAGCTACGAGTCTCTGCTTACCTTCGGGCGGGTCGGACATGGGTGGGGTAAGGCAGTACATGTGATATCCTCTGTCACAGTCATCACAAAACAGGAGCTGATCCTGAAACGCACAATAAAACATGACGCACTTCTGTCCAGTGGAATTACCGACAACCATTTATTTGTACAATGTATTATAATGCAACTATGGTGCTGCCTCCTTAAACAACAATTGTATACGGTCTGTCGTTTTCTGTACTAACATCGTTCTCAGACGTCCCACAGACGTTACAGCACTTGCATTCGATGCACTGCCAGCGGTACGTTTTCACCGCAGCCATCATCACCGGGGTGAACTGCAGACAAGAGGGGTGACCTGCGGGGAATAACAGACACTATACATGAATAGGGCCTACACAGCAAGGTTATTTTAAATTCCTTGTATGTACTTGCACTTTCTTGGCCAATAAACACGATTCTGATTCTGAAATTTAACCCGAGAGCCAAATGTCACTTTATTTACTGCACGCAAGTCTCTCCGGTGCACTTACCTGAACGTCCACAGTCAGAGCAGGACACGAGCTCCTCAGACTGGCCTGTTTTCTGATTCATGTTGGAGTCTCCCAGACAGAAGTCACAGTAGTCATTGGGCAGAGCCAGGCCGTTGGGCCCTTTCTTAGGGACTATTGGAAAAAGCGAATGATAAAAGGTAAATTCGGAATTTTGACTATCAAAGTAATAAAAATAAATCATATTTTACAGGGAAAATTACTATTCTGATGGATTCTGATAAATCTGTGAATCTTCATTTATTAGCTTACTTAATAAACATGTTGCTTTGTGTGCATGTTGAGTACAAAAGATGTGTGAAATTTTCAGATACCGGGGGACATAACTTAGAGCTAAATATGAAGTGCATCACTAAGATGGGAGTGAAGCATGGGCGAGACCTGCCTTTGGTCTCCTCTCGTGGGGCAGGGATGTGAATCTCAGCTTCCTCCTTATCCTCCCCCTCTTCATCCGCCAGGTGGGAGTGGGTGTAGTGATAGCTCAGGCCTGGGCGGTTTTTGTAACGCTTCCCACAGACTGTGGAGAGGCACAATGAGGAAATTTACCACTGGGCATTTAAAAAAAAAAAAAAGAAGAGAAAAATACACATCAATAACGAAGAACGATGCTGACTGTCACAAGCGTAAGGTTTATCCCGCTCCTCCAAGGCTGCAGCAGCAGCATCCATCTTCTTCTTCCCATTTCCAACCCCCCGGCCCTGGAAATGCATCAATGTTCATTAGTGTTAATAAACTGCTTAATAATATTAATAAAAATACCACATGTGCCTGCAAAAAACCCCCCAAAAACTCAGAGTTGAAAGGAGTTGCTGTCTTACATTATTGCAGATTTGAATCAACACTTTTTAGTGGCATAAATGCACATTCACTGATCTATGTGACCATATTAAGGTGACAAACCGAAGGCTAATTTCATGAATTATGTAAAAACAGGATTCATTATTAGCATCATTTTCTGCATTCTCAGAAAAATGCCTACACTCAGTTTTCACATGTTCAGCAAAAGCAGCTGACTTCGGGAAGATTTACCTTGGACTTCCCTTTTCCTCGCTTTTTCGGGGTCTCATCTTCAAAGTCTTCATCGTCTAGGTCATCCAGGTAGTCCTCCGGCTCAAGGATTCTCTGTTGGAGAGAGCAGGTTATCAATTCCAATCAGCAATTACCTGTCATGGGAATGTTTTAAATATTGGTGATCACGGACAAAATTATTATTATTTTTACTTAGTTTTCATGGCAGGAAGTCGCTCACGCACATGCACAATTGTACTGCTATGAGTCTATTTTTACCTTCCTGACCCGTGTTGACCCACTGTGGTTGCCAGCTCCACTAGATCCTGTGATTTCGGCCAGGTTGGGCTCTTCCTCTGGGCCCCTGATCTCTGCAGGTCCCCTCTTGTCCAACGGCTCCCCTTTCAGCAAAGCCTCCAGGCTGCTCCCATCCAGTGGCCCCAGCATGTCCTTCTTCAGGCCCAGTTCCAGCTCCGCTGCATCAAGACAGAAAGGGCGGTTTGGATGCTAATACGCTAGATAACGGCGCAAACGCAACAGATGAAGCTCAACGCACCTGCTTTCAGAGGAGGAAAGACCAGGGCGGGGTCCTCTGGAGGATGGGCCCTCCTCTTCTTCCTCCAGCGCCGAGCGGGGTAGGTGTAAAGCTGACCAGGGGCGGTACCTGGTAATGGTTAAAAAAAAAAAAAAAAAGTGAAGTGATTGTCACATGTGATACACAGCAGCACAGCACACAGTGAAATTTATCCCATCACCCTGAGTGAGCAGTGGGCAGCCATGACAGGCACCCGGGGAGCAGTGTGTGGGGACGGTGTTTTGCTCAGTGGCACCTCAGTGGCACCTTGGCGGATCGTGATTCGAACCGGCAACCTTCTGATTATGGGGCCGCTTCCTTAACCGCTAGGCCACCACTGCCCCGAGGGATGGGGGTACACAGGGAAGAGGCCAGCAGCGATAAAAAAAATTAAAAATACATGTAAGCAAACATTATACAATTATTATATTATTATATATAAATTCCCGGATGTAAAGTAATGAGGGTGTTTGTAAATTAATACAGTAATAGCAGAGGTCCTCCCTTTAAACTTCAACTTGATTAAAACTTAATTGCTCGATGGCTCCCAGGGGACAGTGGTGGCCTAGCAGGTATGGAAGCGGCCCTGTAGTCGGGAGGTTGCCGGTTCGAAGGTGCCACTGAGCAAAGCCACATGTAGAAGCCTAGTGGGTAACACACTTGCCCATGAACCAGAAGACCCAGGTTCAAGCCCCACTTACTACCAATGTGTCCCTGAGCAATTGACTGTAACTACTGAATGTACGTCACTCTGGGTACGGGTATCTGATAAATGCCGTAAATGTAAATGCTCCCAGGGGCGCCTGTCATGGCTGCCCACTGCTCACCAAGGGTGGTGGCTAATAGCAGAGGACACATTTCACAGTGTCACCGTGTGCTGTGCTTCACAATGACAATCACTTCACTAAATTCCTACTTGTATTTACTTTTTCTTTTTTTACAGAATGTCATTAATTACACTGACCCTGATGATAAAGGGCTGTAAGAACGCGGAAGGCACAGAATTCCCATTAGTTAGGAGCAAGTGGCCGTCACGCCGTGGAGTAAGAAGCGCAACATTATTATCTTCCCGAATGACGCCACTTTATAGGGGATCAAACCTGCGCTCCTGTGCCTCTTCTCCATCCAGATGTAGCAGTTGCTCTGGGCCACTCCGGTCTGGGAGTCCAGGAAGGGCATGAGGATGCTCCTCTCCGCGCACAGGCGGGCGTTGTAGCTGTGGCACTGCTCCATGGCGTCTTTATAGTACTGTTCCCCGAGCCTGCAGCCCCCCCGGCCGACGACAAAAACACACACACAGACAGCGTGAGGCGCCACAATGACACGACGACACCCGTTTTGAACTAAAACCACAGCAAGCATCGCGGATGTTTGGCTCTTGCGTGTTTTCTGTCGCCTCTGAACAACAACAATGGGGGCAGCGCCGCGGACCGCGACACCCGGAAAAATAACGCGCTCGGCCCCTGTAATCCGGCCGCAGCAGAAACGCGAGTCGCGGCCGTCGATCGTGCGTTCGGTGGTGGAGAGGGGGAGAAAACGGGATAACATATATATAATCTTACACTTTCACCACACTCTCCACAGCGGCCGCCATGACTGTTGCTGGAATTTTGGCGTTGATTGACGAGACGCTGCGCGCGCGCGCCGAGTACTTTTAAGGGCACTTCCGGAAAAGAGGTTTCAAAATAAGAGCACGCGTATTATATATATTTTTTATTAGAAAGTAGCATCAAAAAGTTACACAACAGAATCATTATTTACAAAAAACACATTTTAAACGGACAAGCTTTAAAATTCATGAACCGGTGACAACTATGGTTACAGATCAAGGAAAAAAACAACAACAATACTTACAATGACACAACACAAATGATTTCTAAGTATTCATTTTAGAAGTATAAAAAAACTGTATTTAAAAAATATCAGTTTCATATTTTCACCACCTGTGCAGCTAAACATGGATTTATTCTTTTGCCATCGGTGTCTGATGGGCTCCGCTGGATAAGCAGTCTTCCGTACGTCCCACCCACCTGACCTTTTGTCAGTCTTCCGGGATTGAGACAAACGCAGCCACTCACTTCCTGAAAACAGAACAAAGCAAAAAGAAATGATATCATAATGTAGGACAGTCATGCTATTGCATCCATACTATACAGTAATATAGCTTCTAATACAAACACTGAGCAAGAGAATCATTAAACAATATTCTCTCGTCACCTTGATGAAATAGCGGAGTTCCGATGGGACAACGAGAACATCAGGGTTGATGGGCATATGGCCGTAACTCTGGAACTTTTCATAGTCCATGTTGACTTCCTCAGCGGGTGGGTAAAGAGGGTAGTAGCTGTGAGGAAAAGTAGCCAGGAAACAAAAATGACCCAGGGGACAAATTAAGAAAAATAAGGGAATTGTTAATGGAATTTATTACTCTCACCTTCTCTGTGTCAGCAAGTGCTTCATGATGCGGGAAAATCTGTCAGAACCAACAGCACTGAAATAGCAGAACAATACTGATTAAGGGTCTACAAGAAATTTCTCAATCAGAACTTTACAGTTCATTAAATGTCTATATTTAAAGGGCAGATTAATACATTGCATAATATTCCTTAAAATAAAAATGAAAACAGTAAAAAAAAAAAAGAAAAAAGATTGGATCCGTTTTTATCTCTTGCATACAATCTTTCCCTTACTTACATGAATTCTAAACCGATTCAATTTCTTATCGTACCTGCTGATCATCTCTGCGCCCATGTGGAGCAGAATGTCTGTAGAGGTCAAACCAAACGTCACACCATCAACGAGCAGAGTGCAGGGGTCAGATACCAAAGTCACTCTCTGAACGGAAAAGTGAAGATTTTATTAAGCGCCTGAACTTTGAACAAGTATTCAGTAAATTATTTGAGGTGTTAAAATTAATTTAACAATTGATGCGCGCTGTGATGTATTTTCGCACAAAAAATAGAATCAAAGCACGCAAGTGTTCTTTCTGCCACTTCGAAACACACACAAGAAGCGGGAATGGAGAGAAGGCTGATCATATCAGTCTGAGTGTACAGAGATCTACAACACAACATTAACGTCTTACCGGGAGTTATTTTTTGCGCTGAGCCCCACAGCGGATTTATATTTTCTCCAATGAGCAGAAAAACGGTCTGTGCTCCACGGACCACGGACGTCTGAACCAGACGTTTTTCTGCAGTTTGTGGCGTCAGAAGAGTACGGACTGAACAGACAATTTTTCTGCTCATTGTAGCAAATCAAAGCACAGGTGTACGAGACCTTAACTCTTGTGACCATGTAGAAAATTTCTGGGATGAATCGCGATGCATCGACATCGAGGCATTGATAATTGTAATCGAATCGTGAGACCAGCGAAGGTTCACACCTCTATTAAATATGTGAACATTTATAGTGATTGCTTGGATGTCTGTCAAATTGTTCTCACCTCCACATCCTTCTTGCTGAGGTCTGGGATTGTGAAGGGGGGTTGTGGGTAAACGTAATGGTGGTGGACATCTCGTTGTGAAGGAACAAAAACCAGTTTGCTTCCAATCCTTTAATTAAAAAAAAAAGAGGCAAAGACAACAATTAAATGCAATAACACTTCATAACATTTCTGAACTTTACAAATGTACAGAAACCTACTCTCTGGTTCCTTCCACAAGGCTGTCTACACATCTGTTGAAAATACTTTCAAACGTTTCAGTCACTTGGCATTTCTGTAGGCAATTGAAGGGAGAATAAGTATTTTATGCACAATCACACAAGTTTTTCAGCAAGGGAGCAAAAAAGCAAAAAAGCAAAGCAAAAAAAAAAAAAAAAAAAAGACTGATTTACCTCAATCTGTTCATGCTTGGAATCCACAAATGGCCCAAACTGCAGGAGAATGAATAATTATTCTATTATTCAACCGATTCTATTAAAATCATTGCAGTGACAGGGTTGCATAATAACATTTATGCCAGACAGTAAATATAATTAAAAAAAATGTAAATCCAGGGGATGAGGATGCATCACACTCACAAGTATACAGACATCAGGACGATCCCTGTTGATCACGTTTATCAGGTCAATCAGGGGGTCGTAGGCCAAGCTGTCAGAAGGAGTGTAGGGACCACAAACGGTCATAACCATCACTGGCTCGGAACCTAGGCATAAACAAAGAGATTCAGATGAAAGCAGCCAGTTAACAATGTGGGACACAGATGAACACTAACAGTCACTCGTGAGGCTTGAGAAAGTTCCCTGTATTCAATTCTTCCACAGCGCCTAAAGTGTACCAGAACATTTGCCGGGGAGGATATTGCACTAGATGTTTCAGTCTCCAGGTCTTACCGGTGTCTGGCTCCTGTTTAACTGGGATGTTGAAAGGCAGAGGAAGCCCCTTTAATGAAAGAAAAAAAAAAACAGGCACATGCTGACAAAAATGTACAAACCGTTAATTAATCAGCAACCTCATGCTCAACCTTTATATATGATCCTTACTCTTCTTATAGTCCTGTTGTGCACAATTTCTGCTGTACAGGTTTAATATTAGTTACAGGGGCTCTGGATAAATATGAATGTAGTCAAGCATATTGACACAGCAAGTGCAGCGCATGGGGCACACAACAAAATGTCTTCTGCATTTAATCCATCAACCCTCCATCAATCATCTGGTTACGAGTGCACTTCCTCCCCGCTAGGGTGAACACTGCCCCACTAAAAGGAAGAACTGAAACACATATGGTCAGGAAGATGTGTGAGAAGTTACTAGCTCACCTCGTATAATTTGGAGGCCACCAATTTGTTCCCTGTTGTGTTCATTCCTTCCATGATGACCACCTAAGGAAGGACAGAGGAACATAGAACAAGCACCAAATCATGCATCATGAACACAAAAATCAATCCTACAGGTCTACCGGGACCCCCTCAACCCAGCACTTACGAACGAACGGGGGAGATATTTCACCTTGGTGAAGTTAGTACCAACTTCTGTATTCAACAGACATTCATCTTTGCTGGATTTTCTCGTACTAAAACATCTCAATTTTTACAAAAAAAAATGCAGGGGCAGTGGTGGCCTAGCGGTTAAGTAAGCGGCCCCGTAATCAGAAGTTTGGCGGTTCGAATCCCGATCCACTGAGCAAAGCACTGTCCCCCACACTGCTCCCCGGGCGCCTGTCATGGCTGCCCACTGCTCACTCAGGGTGATGGGATAAATGCAGAGGACAATCACTTCACTTTCACTTTCAAAGGCATGTGTGTCGGTGAACTTACACACAGAAACATTGGTTTTGCAAATACTGTGGCTGATAAATTGTGAAAATGCGAAATAATTCAGCCACACAAATCCAATTTACGGTGCTCTCTGCGCTGTTGACATTTCAAAATGGAAAGACAGGGAATTATATTTTTTCCATTAATATAGTGCTTTTCAGCTTAGGGTCAAACTACATGCATAAATCCATGTACGTCATGCACTTTCACACGTGTGAAAGCCAGAGATAACAGGGTTAGGGTTTGAAGATTGGCTGTATTATTTCGCACTTTCACACTTTATCGACTGAAAACCAAGGTGCGTGTAAGTTCACAGACATACATGACTTTGTGAAAGTGGAGATTTCTAGGGTTTGTTTAACGAGTAAGAGAAAATCCAGCGAAGTTCTACGAATGTCTGTCAAATTCAGGACAGACTGCTAACTTTACTGAGGTAGGGATTTCCCTCTCACCTGTCCCGGGAAAAGCGAGAACTCGTTCAGTTCTGACAGGTCCACAGGCACCTGTCTGCCCCCGTGCTCCTGGCCTGCCTCCAGCAACACTGACTGGGCGTTCAGCTTTCCATTACTGTCACAGCAGACCTGGCCCAGCACCGTCACCTTGTCCTGGGAACACAGGTCCGAACAGACAAAATGTCAGTGTTGTCAATCCGCATCCACCTGGTGACGCTCTTCTCCGAAAAATAAAACAGGATGGTATAAAATGAGCCCCTGTGTGATACCTGCGCAGGCAGCGAGACGGGGGAGAACTCCTCGATGTTGAAATGAAGCCTGAGCTCCTCACCCAGCCCATCAATGTTCTCACTCAGGACTGCAAGCAAAGACAGAGCGAGCCCATAAGAACACAACTCTTCGCTTATAACCAAGCATCGCGGGTATGAAGCTCACCGTCACGGACGTCCCTCAGTCTCTGGAACATGAACTTGTAGCTGCTGAGAAGCGAATCCTCCGTGCTCATGAGCTGATCCACGCTCGCCGATCTCCGTCCTTTCGGCACGCTCCAACGGGGGCCCTGCACTGTCCCGAACGTGGACACCACCTCTCCACGAGAGCCCCGCCCACTGTATTTCTGCGAGGGGGTAGCACTGGGCACAGAAATACAGGCAAGAACTTCAACTAAGTAATCTAATTAACAAAGTGAATATATGACGGTCTGTATTGGAGCATAAAATACCAAGGTGAGAAGGTCGCTGGGGACAGGAGTCCAGGGCTGGTCAACCGAGCTGTACTTCTCTTGGACTGCGGGTTTTCGGGTGTTGAAAGAGCTCGCTTTTGCGAACCCTATATGGAACGGGAACACATATTTTAATATCAAACACAAACCACTGTCAATATTTCATTTTGATGCCACAAAAAAAAAGTTTAAACAGTGACCTTTGATGGTCAAGCTCTCTACCTTGGCAGGAGTTGAGTAAGAGTCCAGTAGATTCTCCTCGTCCTCCTCAGCTTTAATTCTGAAGAGGCGTTGTTAAGAACAGCTCACAGAACCGCACAGCTACAATCACAACATGCAACCCAATCCATAAAAACAGAATTATTGAATGGATGGCGTATTGTTCAGCATCTGACAACGCCACACTGCTGTTTCCATTATAAAGCTCACATTTCTGTGCTGTAGCCAATTAATCATGTTCAGCTTTTAAAAAATCAGGTTATGGCAACGTTTGCAATGTGTTACTCTGGAACCAAATGCAGGCAGGGTCATTGTGGACCCCCTTAATGGTTTTATGTTATTAGCATGTGTCAGTGTGGATACAGCTCCTGGATAGAGGTGATATCCCTCGTCCTGTGGTATGAATCCTCCCTCTTGGACTTCTCCTGTTTGAACTTGTTCTTTTTGTTAAGTACCTGCAGAAAACGCATAAAAAAAATATGAACTATGTTTCAAACTCAGAGGTGATTGGATTTATTGTCATTTTTTGAGGCCTAAATCAGTAAATGTATATAAAGGTGTCGATGGCAACGAGCACAATAATTAAAATACATAACATATAACATATTTCCTATTAGATGTCATTTCCATTGTTTTGTCCATTTCACATCTACTTCCAGAACTAGGGTTCACTGTTCTTCAATTTCGCTTTAATTTGAGCCAAAATTCCGAAGTCCTAAAAACCATCTACTTGAGTGAAGAATTGTATAATCTTTCACCTCATGTTCAAACTGCTCCAGGTTTTCCAGGCTGAGGCTCAGGAGGCCTTTGGTGGTGCTGAAAGCCACCCACTCACACACCAGCTCATCCCCCTTCAACCTGTGACACATGCACTGCTCCAACACTACAAAACACACACAGTCCTTTTCAACTGGGCTCCATTGATAATAATTGATACATACATCTATCTATCTATCTATATCTATATACACACACACACACACACACACACATATATATATATATATACACACACACACACACACATATATATATATATATACACACACACACACATATATATATATACACACACACATATATAACACACACACGTAAAAACATTCAAAAGTTCTGTTTCATTTAGAAACGTCATCATTTTTTAAATTATCCAGTCCTCTTTAGAAAAACATTATTTCCCCATGAAAAAACGATGACGTGTCTAAATGGCGCTAAACGTTTGCCCGATGGTGTATATAAAGCCGTATAAAAGCCGGGGTTACTTTTGTCCAGCACCGTGTCGTCGTCGCAGGCGATGTCGAACGTCCCAAGCTCCAGTTTCAGCTCCTCTGCTTCGATCGGGGCCATCGCGCTTTATTAATCTAACGCGACACCCCGCGAATTTCCTTATTATACGTGAGGAAATCAAATGGACTTAAAACCATTAGACACGCATAAGATGAAACGTCGAACCGCACGTAAGAACTTTATCGTCCGAATTCACTGTTGGTGGACATGCAACCATCCAGAGACTCTGACACTTCGAACCAGATTGCCGCGAAAATCCAGTTCCTGAATTCCGGCGGCAGTGACGTCACGACAACAACAACACTTCTTCTGCGAATTTACCGCCACCTACCGGCAAAAGCTGCACCCGCACTTTTTTATTCTGCATTCGTTTCTGCACAACCTGGACAGAACTTAAAAACAAAGCACCCAAGACACTGCCTTAACAATGTACATGAATATAGCTCAAGAATGCCCAAGAATACGGAGGCTTATATCTCTTTGTGGTCCCAGTGTTTCATATTTTATTTATTGCATGACTTTAATTGATATTAATAAAATTATGATATCATAAAAGAAAAGTTCAGTTTTTCTCAGTAGTACAGAGTAGGTCACATCTCACCCAAAAAAATCACATCTTAAGTCACATATGAATATAAATACACATATTAAGTTGGGAAATAATGCACTTTGTAAATTAAGACACTACATTTTCCTGAACTACTAAACTACTACAGAATCATTCCCACTCAGTCAGCTTCTGAATAGCCTGCAGCCACTCTGCATCCAGCTAGAAAAAAAGATTTTCATATTAAATATTGTTTTCTCCATTTGGCTTCATTTTAAATATCATATGACATTAAATTATTTTCTAAGCAATGAATACATGGATTTTACAAGCAATGCCTGACATGAAGATGCATGGGTTGTATTCTAAAATGCTCCAAAAACAGTCCTACCTGTTGGTTTATGTTAGTGGCACAGAGGAGCGATGGAGAATCTTGTGTGCTCCATGAGTCTGCCGGCGTTTGCTTGCTACCTGTTGCTTCGTCCACAGATGTTCCTGCCCACTGCCTCTTACAGACACTGGATGCCAGGCCCTGCTGATTTGGAGCTAACCATCAAAAACAAAAAGGTGCCGCTGAGCTGCTAAATGCTGTAAATCTAGATATTTAATACATTTAATACAAGTGATGACTGCTGCATTTTCACATCTGCTCACCTTTCTCCTGTGTCCTCACATTTACTAGACACGATCTGTTGTCATTCACTGCAGTGGTCTTCATTCGGAAATATAAAAACGAGATCTAACAGCACATGTTTAAGAAGATCAACAGTGATAGAATAAGTATATACCTCGAAAAACAGTTTTTTACCTCCCTGTTCCAACAACGTCGAACGGGAACAAACCGTTTTCTTGTGGCACATTCGAGAGAAAGTTCAAGAGATGTTGACAGCTCGTGGGTGTCCTGAGCCTGAACCCAGAAATCAGACGAATCAATGATTAAACAAAGGGTATGACACTGACAATGGTGTGAATTAACAGTCACCCTCATGCTCTCCAGACATGCTGTCCGGAATTCACGACAGCTGCTGCTGTTCACCACACTTGTCATGGAACTCAGTATGACCTGCATAGCGGATTTCATCTTTCCCTGGATCTGGCAAGCACAAACACAGACAACAGGGTGACAATAAATGGCCATTCATTTGTTCAAAAAGAGTTTATGTTGAATTGGGATTTGAACACTTGCCATGCATCTCCTCTGATAGGGCTGAAGCACTTTCTTCAGTAGAGACTGCAGTGATGTGACCACCTTTTCACTGTTGTGCCAGAGAATTCTGTCCGTGTGTTGTTCTAGAGCCTCTTCGCTGGCTACGGAAGATCATTCGTTATAAAATACAGGTGAAAACCCCAGCAACAAACTAGCAATACTACCCATGAGGTCAGAGGGCTGCAAGTGGAAGGAGTCCAACTGCTGGAAGAAGAGGAAGACGGTGAGGGTCTGTACGACAGTGTATCTAGAATCCTGGGCCCGGTCTACGTCTTTTGTGCTGAACTCCATTTCAGCACGCAGGCAGCCTGATGAAAATTCACATTAAAAAACATTATAACAACTCACGACTGAAAAGACAACCATCACAACTGTGCTTTTTGTAATGAATAATTGAATCTGGTTCATGCATGGCCAAAGCAATTGCACTGATATTGAGCCGCTTTTTAATTTTTTCTATGTTTAGATAAGCTGCGCATATAGAGACATCTGGTGACAAGAGTCTGTCACATTCAGCTGCCTTCACCCTGCTGCTCAGGCTGCTCGCCAGCATAGCAGACCGCTGACAGGCCCAGCTCTCCCCAGGCTACCGTCTCAGTCAGGCTTCGGAGGAAACTCAGTGGAGCAGCTCCTTCGCTTTGCATCAGAGGCATGTTAGCGGGGCTATAGAGCAAAACGTACGGCACGGTTGAGGATATTTTAACAGATTCAATAGAGAGTGCAGGTCAAGCATAACATTATATACGATTCGGATATAAGGCAAGGAAAAAAGTAAATGGGACAGAACATTTAAAATCGGAATGGGATATCAGTAGTTTAGTAGTAGCACGGCAAAATATTAGGTTTGAAATTTTGGTGTTTCTAATACAATAGTAGTCAGCAGTAATACAATGTCTTATTTACTCACAAACCTGTCTCACAAAATCCGTTACCATTAATTATTACATAAATGATGTATTACCTTTCCTACAACCCGCTCTGCATTGTGGAAAGCCCGGTGGCTTTGACCTTAGCAAGGATATGTTGATGTGAGACACACAAGTTGGCCAGTTTGGGTACTGGTCCATACAGGGCGTAAGTCCCGCCATGGAAGAAAGGCTAGCATCTCCAAACAGTCCCGTCTCCAATAACTCAGGCGGAAGCAGCAGCTCAACCTCCCCTCCTGAAACTGGGTGCATCCGACAACACGGCGTGAGCGGAGTCGAAGGGAACTGACGCCTGCACGAGCAACAGAGAAGGAGAAGAGTTTCAGGGAATAACAGTAAATTACCGTGGTAACTGCACTACGTCACTACGACTCACAGCTGTAAAGACGCTGTGTCCATAACAACGTTGCATCTCTCCAGTGAAAGGCTACTTTTTACACCATCCCTTATAATGAAGCAGATATACATGCTTAATTAAGCAGGTATATTAACACTATAATACATTATACATAACAGTCATGAATACTAAGACACTGTACCCATAAATCCACTGGCATGAACTCTCATTATTTATTCTCCTGAAGACGATTTCCACCTGTTTGTGCAGAGGGCAGTTTATTATAAGATGATTAACGTGTCTTATCTGAGATACACATGCTGCATGCACTTACGTGGGCATTAACCAGACTGAGTCTGTGGAGAAATCTCTCGGTCTGGTTCACATTTAAGCCATGGCCGCTGTTGCTGACCTAGACACAGGAGCGTACAAAGAAACACTGCAAATTCTGTACAGAATACAGAAGGCCAGTTTCAGACTCTAGATTCCATTGCCTATGGCCAATAGACAACATACGTTATACATGTATAACTCTCATTTTGTGCTATCATCGCTTTTAATAAATGGCTGAAGACCTGAAATGAAATAAGGAAATGTAAAGGCCCAAAGGTCTCAGTAAAGGCACAGAATTCCTCTGGGTCCGGAGGTGAGCAGATGGAAGCAGATCCAGAGAGCATCTCCACTGCATCTACACAAAGATTAAACAAGCACACGGTTCATACATCCCACAAACACTAATCTAGCTCATTAGAAAAGAAGAAGCCTGCTCGTTCTTCCACCATTTAACCATTTAAAATGCAGAAACGAGTATTGAGCTGCTCACCACCGAGGCCATTTTCCACCGGGACCTGAAGGCACCAAGGACCAGCGGCAGCGACTGGAAAGGATTTCACGAGAAGCGTCAAGCACACGGCGGCCCATGCAGGCAAGCCGAGCTGGACGTACCTGTACAGGCGAGCCGGTCTGGGGACAGCAGCACCAGCAGGCCTCCTCTTACACATCCAGGCTGCCGCTTTCTCACCAGGACCATCAGGAGCCGCACAACCTGACGGGGTGAAAAATTCACTGAATGGAACTTTGCAAGAGCACAGAAGTGAATAAACTACCACAATCTGACACATCCTGTTCTCATTTATTTCTCTCTTTATGAGGAGAAAAAAAATCCCCATTGTTTAGTCCTGGGAGCCAGTGTTTTACCCAAAACCCTGAAACATAACATGACATGACTGGTGAGGGTTAGCAAGCAAGCTAAGTAGCTCATGGCTAAGGTTCGTTTGATGAATTTGCGTAAAAGTAAAAAAAAAAACATGTAACTCGCACTTCATCGATAAATCTTTTTTTTTCTTACCTAAATAAATTGTTGGTAATGTTATTGTGTTGTAAACCATTTACCTTGTAAATTAGTTTGAACATCTTCACTCGAGTCCAAGCAGGTGAAATCTATGTTGCCAGACGTCGAGTATAACAGATCCCTAGTAGATTTTCCCCATCAAAATGCAATATTTTCTCTGGCAATTACGCACAGATGAATTGATGTGTATAATTATATAGCATCCTAACATAAAACGTCACGAATTCTTAACGAATTGGGTGTTTATGCGTGTGGCTGTGGTCTTGTGGCTCGGGACAATTAAGCTGTTCATAATGCAAATACTTAAACCTTAAGGGCAGCAGCTGGCAACCCTGGTCATGTCTGGTACATACAATAGAAAATCAGGCACCAGGAGTTTTTCCGTTTTGTTGTTACTTTATTTTAATTTAGTTTCATTGACAAATGAGGGAATAATAACAGGACCTCGTGTAATTTTACAGACTGTCCACCCAACTCAGGCTGTGGAGGTCTTCCACAGTAACCACGTATACCTGAAAAAAGAAAACCCAGAAATGCCGCAGCGTGCTCGCCATTTATAATTATCATCACTCGCTTGGCCCATCTTTACCTTTTCGTGGCATGGGTCGGGGTAATCGCACCGCTCCCCTGGGAAAACTGCCCGAATCAGCTCTTTCAGCTCGGGCGGGAAGACGTAAGTGGGACTGATGTTGTCCGGGCCGAAGCCCAGCCTGTGAATGAACTGAGCAGGGACTTTATATGGAGTCCATTAATGCAAATAGCCCGTTGTTCATCAGCCACGGCGACCCTTACTAGTTTGCGATGGATAAGCCTGTAGGCCAGTTTCCTCCTGGCCCGATCGACCTTCTGCCTTCCTGCAGCACCGAGCAATGGCGCGATCCACAGAGGCATGCTGCACGGCAAGCATCTCGTTATTGCATTCATCTCGTGTTAAATACCACGAGATTCGAAAAACACAGATACGGGGCATCGGGTGCATCGCAAAGATCCTTAGGTTAAAAATTGACGAATGGAAATGACCTGAAAGTGCGACAGTGATCTATATAAGTGTCCATTTTAGCTGCACACGCCCGTCAGACTGCTGGTTAACGCGAGTTCCTTAGTCGCTTACATCCCTGTGCATTTAACTCATTATAAAATCATTTTCGTTTAATGGTTTTGGTTTAGGCCACGCACCAAAATGAGGAAATTATATTTTTAAAGGTTTAGTAATAAATCAAAATACCTGCAAAATTCATTGGCACTTTTAAGAATTTTTAGAAAACAAGTTATTTTAAGCCCTGAAAATTACTGTACGGAAAAGAGGTGAAGTAAACGCTCCAGATCAAGTTTATGCTGTTAAGAGGCAGTGTTAAAACGCATTGTTTCCACTTTTGGAAGTTTTTATAGCATGTGATTGCATTGGTGCTGTAATGTTTTCTACAAACCCTTTCTGTAAAATGGCATGCTTTGTCACAATCAGGGGTGTAGCACAAAACCGGGGCCTCGTCCCCTTTGACACCCTGCCCGGGTTGCAGGGTCAAATATCGAACCGCCAAAGTGCCACCGTCTCCACACACTGCTCCCTGGGCGCCTGTCATGGGTGCCCACTGCTCACTAAGGGTGGTGGGTTAAAAGCAGAGGACACATTTCGTTGTGTCACTGTGTGCTGGGCTTACTTTATATCACAATTACAAAAACAATCACTTTCTTCTTAACACATGTTCCTTGGAGGTGTGAATGCCACATTGCTAACCGCCACATGGCCCTATATGTATGCATTTACGTGAAATAAGGCTCAATGTATAACGATGAAAAACTACCACATCAATATTTATTTAAAAAAAAAAAAAGACATACTGAAAGCCAGTTGAAATGCACCAGTGCAGAAAATATAAAATACACATAGTGTATTACTGGCCGTCCAGAAAATCTTCACTAGAAAGCTTCACTTTCCTTCTTTTTCAGACCATTCTTTGTATGCTCCAAAGTAGTTGCGAGCCCTGAAATAAAAAGAAGATTGTTTTACTGATGTTCTTGTCAAACAGGGTGTTGTGCAGTCTCACGAGCATCATAATCATGTACACACTTCAGGTATCCAAGGGATTTAGCTTTATCTGTGGCTGCAGCCCCACGCCGGCCCAACTGGCAGTGGAAGACCAGCTCAGGGGTGTCCAGAGGAGGTTTGGGAACGCCGAACTTCTCCTGGAATGCCGTTGGCTCTAGAGTAAATGCGCTCTCCACTGTGTCCACTAGGGAAAAAAATCAGTCAGCTTGTTTACTATATGAATGATTTTACATGTAATGAGCACTGCTATCTTTTGGATCATTAAAGATGATCCAAATGTTTTATAGGATTCATTTTCCATTTGTCCATTTACCTGTGTAGAAAACACTAGTAAACAAACAAATTATGCACTTTTTAGCAGGAGACCATTCCAAAGCCAAGGTGCAACAGAATTCCTTCTCCGCATGTCTTATGCTGCGGACTAGGAAGCCCGTTTAAATTCTATTAAAAAAGCCAATGCAGTGTGTACAGATGGGAGTATCGTGAGTGCTTGGTTATCAAAAGCCTGGCATGGAGGATATATTATACATATTATCTCCATCGCATCGCATTGTACTTGTACCATGTACATGTACAATGAAAAGGTTTTACCCTGAAAGAATAATTAGAGAAAAAAAAACTTAGTGTGCTGTGCCAATGGCGCTGTTCATCAGAAAGAACAGCTTCTACTGGTGAATAAAACGCATGTGTACCTGGAATATTGACGGAGCCTGGGATGCGGCCCTTATCGAACTCCTCCTTCGTACGCACGTCCACTAACAGCAGCCCGCCGCGCTCCGCCATCAGGGCTTTGAGATCGTCGTAGGAGATGATGTCTGGGGGGGAAATGACGGCAGCACGATTGTTGGTGCTACTCGCATCGACCCGCGTCGCCGACATGCACAATTCCCGACACGCAAAACCACCCGAGCCGGTCGGGCAAGACGCAGTAAAAAAGCCAGGCAACTAAAGCGCAACGAAACGTGCCGCTGATCTGCTTAGTCATGGTGAGATTGTGCGCATCTGCCATGCAGACTTATTTATTCATTAAAAACTACAAAGGGAGAAACTTCAACAACAACAAAAACGTGGTGATACATATTGCAATCATAATTATATGTGATTAAATATAGTTATATATTATTGAATTATATATGATTCTTTATACATGATTTATGTATAAAGAACAATGTATTTATATTAGTTATTTGGGAGACACTAAACAAATCTTGAATAATTTGCGAAGATATTACAAAAAAGTCTGAGAATAAACAATTATTGACGTAGACACGCGTGGTTCCGGCGTTTATCATTTGTTAATTTAGAGTTTATCATCTGTTAATTTACCTGCGGCAGACATCGTGGTCCAAGTGAAGAGCTGTGTTCGCAGAGTCTCCACAACTTCCTGGTTGTACATTCAATTCAGTGGTTGTCGGGAAAGAACGCCATTGGTCCGATTTAGTGGGCGGGACATGTACAGCGGCCAATAGGGAAACACGGGTGAGCAGATGTGTTGCCAGGTCCGCCTATTTTAAACGTTGACTATATTGTCAAATCTACATCGCTGCTTTCTACGCAACATCATGTTTTACGTTTGCAACACTTTCATTTGAGGTTTTATGCGGTATTATATTATATTTGTTATTCATTATGTATTTATTGTAATGCTATACTGCTCGTATGTTACAACGTCTACAACAATTCATAAGCCATATGCACATTATGAGCATTTTCAGATTTGTAGGTCGTGTCTGCACCAAAAAAAAAATTGTTAAAAATTATGAATCCCAAACACTTAATACATCTCTCTGTATGTTTCAAGAATCACATACCATGTCCATAAACCAGGCCCATAGGTTGAGCTGCTTGCTTGTTTTTTTTTGTCAAATCTTGGTGAACATATTATCCACCGTTACTAAGAGAAGGCCCAGGGGACGGCTGTACTCAGACTTTACCCCTCAAGGGGATTTAGATTCTTCTTGAAAACAAGCTCACCGAGTGATCGTGTGCCGGTCTGGAAATTGTTGTTGTCTGATGCCCTGATGCTGTCTTTTCATATAAAGCTCTTTACATTCACTAATGTAAATCTAATTTACATGCAAAAAAACATTAGATAAATTTTCTCCATTGAAAGCCTTACATCAATAAGGCCTCAAATTGTTGTGACAAGAGTGAATATTTGAATACACTTATGTGTTTTCAGCTGGTAGATGTACAGAAATGAAGGAACATTCATACTCGTCCTGCAAGGAGATCAGATTTGCAAATGTATAGTCAAATAAAGAACTGAACAACTGTACAGTTGTGGCCAAAAGTTTTGTAAGAGATTTGCTGCGTCAGTGATTTAAATCTTTTTTTATCAGTTGTTTCTGTGGTGTATTGAAGTATAATTACAAGCATTTTATAAGTTTCAAATTGACAATTGCATCACGTTTATGCAAAGAGTCAATATTTTCATTGTTGTCCCTGACAGGCTGTCAACCAACTTCTGGCTAAATCCAGACTGATGGCAACCCATCCCTTCATAATCAGTGCTTGGAGTTTTGTGGGTGTCAGAATTTGTGTTTTTTTGTTTGTCCACCCACCTCTTGAGTTCAAGTTTCAAGTTCTCAATTGGATTAAGATTGGAGTTTCCTGGCCATGGACCCAAAATTTCAATGTTTTGTTCCCCAAACCACTTAGTTCTCACCTTGGCCTTATGGCACGGTGCTCTATCATGCTGGAAAAGGCATCGTTCTTCACCAAACTGTTCTTGGATGGTTGGGAGAAGTTACTGTCGGAGGATGTTTTGGTACCATTCTTTATTCATGACTGTGTTCTTAGGCAAGATTGTGAGTGAGCAAACTCCCTTGGATGAGAAGCAGCTCCACGGGTGAATGGTCTCAGGATGCTTTTCACCTTTTCTTCTCAGGACAATCATTTATCTAGATTCCCCAAACAATCAGAAAGGGCTTTGATCAGAGAAAATGACTTTACTCCAGTCCTCATCAGTCCAACCCCTGTACTTTCTGCAGAATATCAGTCTGTCCTTGATGATTTTCTTGGAGAGATGTGGCTTCTTCACTGCCCTTCTTGACACCAGGCCATCCTCCAAAAGTCTTCACCTCACTGTGTGTGTCCAGATGCACTCACACCCTTCTGCTATTCCTGAGCAAGCTCTGCATTGGTGGCACCCCAATCTTGCAGCTGAATCATCTTTAAGAGATGGTCCTTTCACTTGCTACACTTTCTTGGGCACCATGAAGATTTATTCACAACACTTGAACCTCTCTCCTTTAATTTTTTAGGTGGCATCTTAGTAGCAGCAATATCCTTGCCTGTGAACACAATGATGACTGCACCACAATGATGATTGAACGTGTTTCCTTGCAGGTAACCATGGTTAACAGAGGAAGAACAATGATTTCAAGCATCACCCTCCTTCTAAAGCATGTGCTCCTAAACACTCTCACTTGTGTTAATGATAGGATCACTGAAATGATCTCAGCAGGTCGTTTTGTGGCAGGGCTGAAATGCAGTGGAAATTTTTGTTTTTGGTTCATTTAAGTTCCTTTTCATGGCAAAGAGAAAATTCATCTAATGAATTTATCTGTGTCATTCTCAAAACTTTTGGATACGACTGTAGATATTGTGCTTTTCATTAAAATGCTTTTGAATTGGCCAGAATTTGTAAAGGGCCATCTTATGACCCAAGTCAAAGATTTATGGAAGAAAACACAGAAGAGGCGAGTCGTGTGTAAGTGACGTAAACAAGTACTTTTTTATTGATCAAGTCTCAGAAGAGTGTGAGATCCATCCCTCAATACTGATTTGGTACATCATGACATCCTTAATGAGCCTCTTCACAGTGGAAATAATCCAATGTCTACATTTTTGGGATCTAGAACAGCAACGTCTGTGTTAAAACAAAACTAAGGGAACATAAAACAACAAACTGGGGACTGATATTGTAGAGCGGGGATATCTGAGTGTCACAAAGTTCTAGTAGAGTAGTAGTAGTAGTAGTACCAGCTATAGTTCAGCACATAACAAGCCACTTCCTGTTAGAAATATAAAACTCGATATTATGAACAATATTCTACTGTGCTGCATGAAGGTAAGTCTATACACTGTACATACAGCTATATTTCGAAAAAACAAGTTTCACAGTTTTAAACTTTTATTTAAAGTATAAACCATTTTAAAACACTTTACATAAATTATTTTTGTCTGTGACTATAATTTGCTTATGAGCAAATCAAACTTAATATAAAAAAACATAATGAACTTTTCTTACATACTTTACAAAAGAAAATTAAAATTGGACCATCGATGCTCATAACTTTCAATTAAAATGGTGACTCATTCATGATTGTCATTGAGTACTAAGTATAATAAATAAATTTAAAAAAAGATTTAAAAAACGAAAAATAAATAGGTTTTATCTGGATAAAGCGTGAGTGTTGCTTCCAATATTTCTGTACAGAAGTGCCCAGGTGAAAGTCTCACAATTTCTACTGCAACAGAGAATGTACAAAACTATCGCATCTAGAGCACAACCCAAACCTCCCTAGCCGACACAACATATTTCTCCTCCCTACCTCAAAAATCAAAGAATGCTTCAATGTTAATTACTGCAAATATAGCCATCGTTTTTTTAGTCGTTATTTTATAAACATGGTTGTATTCTTCTTGCCGTTGGTTTCCAGGTCTGGAACGTTCCGCCTGTTTAAAGCAGGCGTAAGCAGTCTGTGGGTGGTGGTCTGCAGCAGCAGTTGACAGTTCTGTTGTGAAGAATGAGAGGCCTGAGACTGATATTCCTCCTCATCTGCTGTGCATTTTTTTTTTTAATGAACTTTTTTTTATCGTGGTCAGCGTGACCGGATCAGGCAGCAGTCTCTTGAGCCCGGTCGCACCGTGACGCCGCGCTCTCCGACATCCTCTTGGTGACCCAAAAATATGGGTGAAAACATCAAATCTTTTTTAAAAAGGGAAATTCTCTAGTTTAACAACATGTGTTGTGTTTAATTTTCATCAGTGTTCGTCAGTGCTTTGTTCAAGTCCTTTCGCCGAAGAGAAAAAAGCTCATATTCATTTTTTGCCTGTGGCAGTTAACGTGTTCTCTACGAGTTCCTCTTTTCAATGGTCCCTGCAGCGTTCCGAGTGTTACCCCGTTTATTTCTTCTCCATGGGAGGGGCAGAAACCAGGGAAAGACAGGGCTGAGAGAGGGAGAGGAGTACATAGTGGCGAAGATAGAAAAGAATAAATAAATAAAAGATGAGCGAATCTGTTGGTTTGTTACCTCCTCCCCATCTCATTCTGTCTTAAGAACTGGATGTTGGTGCTGCTGTCCGCCAGTTCGGGGTACTGCTCCACGGGCAGCACGTAGTACCCATCGTACCCCTGTACCCTCCCCGTAGACAAGAGCTGCTGCCTCTCTCCCTCGGTCCACAGCCGACTGCCTTCCTTCCCGTCTCGTACCCGCTGCTGCTCTCGCGCCCAGGCCCCGGCCAGCGCCCTCTGCCGGGCCAGTTCCAGCAGCCGGGCGTGCTCCTCCTCCAGCACGTCCAGCGCCAGGCCGTAACGGACGCTCAGCATCAGCGCGGGGACGCGGAACTCCACGGTCACCCCGCGCCGCGATCGCCCGCTCACGGTCACGTTGATGCCGGTCTCCAGCGACTTGCGGCCGTTGGTGAGTCCCAGTGCCAGCAGGTCGGTGTCCGGAGAGCCGATTTTCACGAAGAAGTGGCAGTCGTGGCCGTCCTGCGTGTACCGAGTTCCGTCCAGGTAAATGGCGCTGTTAAGCACCAGGGCCACCTTGCGGCTGTCGTCGCTTGCCATGCTGTTGGCGCTGGCCACCACGTGGCCCTCCTTTATTGCCAGCATCATCCCGTGACTGATGATAGGCATGCTGGTGCCAAACCAGTGGCCTGGACGCTCATGCCTGCCCCGCTGCTCCTTGTTCAACAGCCGCCCTTCCAGAGCCATGAAGGCCTGGTTGTGTCTTTCAGCTTCCTGCTGGACCCCAGTGATCAGCTGTTGAAAAAAAAAAGGAAATTATTGGCTAAATATGAAATGAAATATATCTAAGAAGAAAAAAAATATATGTATATATATATATGCAATATGATTAATGCATGTACATGAATCAGTAAATATGTTATATGTGCAAGTCCTACATTTGTCTGTAGTGTAACTTCAAATGGATGAGCAAGAAGTTTTAAGATTAAGTGTTTTGTTCCAGGATGGCTTGTCAACTGGTTCATAGAAAGGACTTCTAATTGGCAACATGCCAACACGTGGTGGTGAAGAAATATTAACTTTAGATCTAGAGACACCAAACGTTGTGCCTTATGCCCAATTCTGATCTCAGACGGGAAAACCCACCTGGCCATCCTCACACTCCTGACTTGCAAGCAGCTCATATGGAGGATCTACGAAGTAGAGTGTGTGTTTGGGGAAGCCAGGAATGATGTTACTCAGTTGGAAGCCAAACATCACCAACCAGCTCTTCACATCTGGGGAAAAAGAGAGAAGGAAAAAAATGGATTAGACATCAGAAGATGCAGGACATTGGATATTGATAAAAATGATATGACGGTGCTTACCTGTCACGTAGTTCTTGATGTCCATCACATCACTCAGGGGATTGTTGTTCTTGAACATGTAGAGGTTGAATGGCGCCAGCTCTTTGCTGATCTTCTGCCAGAGGCCGTAGTCAGGAGATGTCCAGCGGGCTGCCAGCACGTCGTAGTCCCTCTGGGTGAAGTGCACCAGCTTGGTCAGGGAGTCATAGAGACCCCCGTGGAATCCGACCACCAGTTGAAACTCTGGGTTGGAGTCGTGGTAGACCTCGCCGTACGCTGTGTACTGGACCTGCTTGATCATCTGGCCGTTGCTGCTGAAGACGGCCAGTGGTGTGCCTGTGTTGTCTGAAGCGATGTAGTACTCCTCCCCGCTGCTCACCTCCATGGCGAAGAGGTGGCCCTGCAGGTCGTAATACAGTGAGGTGATCTCAGAACTGGAGTGGTTGAAGACATGCGTGACTCGCGCTGGGTTGTTGAGGTTGGCATAGAAGAACTGCAGGTGCTGGCCCAGGCTGTTCTTGGTGGACACGCGTCGGCCGAGTCCGTCGTAGTGGTACTGGACGTTCCAACCACCCGGGCCACGGCTGTAGGCTCGCACCAGCTGGCCTTTAGAGTTGTAGTCGAAGACATCGGAACCTCTCTGGCTGAGGAACCCGTCCTCATCTAGCCGGTACTGCATGTCACCTAGACGAGTGATGCGATCGCGCAGGTCGTAGCGCAGCGGCATGAGTCGGGCGCTGTTCCCGGGGTTCAGCAGGTGGAGGTTCCCGTTGAGGTCATAACTGTAGCGCCAGGTGGACCAATCATTGACCTTCACACCACTGAGCTGGCCATCTCCGTCATACTCGTAGCGGTACTGCGTGGTGTTGGCGTACGGCCCGATCTTCAGCTCTCGCTTGATGACACGGCCCATGCTGTCGTACTGCACCGTCATCCAGTACATTAGCGAGCGGAAGATCTCGTACTGCACCTCCTTGATACGGCCGTGCGTGTCAAAGTGTTTGCTCAGTGTCATCACCGCGGTCGTGATGATCTGGTTAATGTCGTAGTAGATGACGCCAAACT
This sequence comes from Denticeps clupeoides, assembly GCF_900700375.1. Classification (NCBI taxonomy): domain Eukaryota; kingdom Metazoa; phylum Chordata; class Actinopteri; order Clupeiformes; family Denticipitidae; genus Denticeps; species Denticeps clupeoides. The sequence goes on from NC_041724.1 coordinate 9,842,996, forward strand.
TCCCGAAGTGCTCTATCTTCCCTGAGATCTCGTCGTAGCGGTACAAGTCCACCGGCAGAGGAGTCTCACTGATCACCGGCTTCATGCTGGCGATGCGGAAGCTGTTGTCGTGATATGTGTAGTCAAAGCGAGCGTTGACCATGCCCTCCTCCGAGAAGCGGTAGATTTGCTTGTCCACCAGCGGGCCCATCTTCCGATAGCGGATGGTGCAGGAGAAGCCCCCGCTCTGCAAGTTGACCATCTTTAACACGCCCGTCGTCTCATCGTAGCCGAACGTGACCGCGGTGCTGTCGTACAACACCTCGGAGAGCTTGGCCAGCTTGCCGTACTTGTAGAGCACCCGGCGACCTGTCCCGAGGTAGTAGACGGCCTGAGGGCGCCCGTCCTCGCTGAAGTCGTGGATGATGGAGGCGTTGCTCTCGGGGGGGCTGTAGGTGTTCCGGATGTAGCCGATGGAGACGTGGGTGAACATGGTGTGCCGGGCCACGCTGGGCATGGTGACGGCCGTGATGCGGCCAGAGGCGTCGAACTCGAAGATGTACTGTCTCTGGCTCTGCAGGAGCAGCACCATGGACTACGGAGAGATGAACGGCCAACATCATTATCATCGACAGGATAAAACGCTCGGCTTCGTTTTCTTTTATCCGGCCAAACTGGAAATCAATCCGGACATGGATTACTTTAATAGCATCGAGGAATCAGACTGCGGGGCATTCTCTTTCATATCTTACAATGAATAACGCATCCGTAATGATATTTGTGTCATTACTCAAAGACGGCTGAGTATCTTGCCACCGTAATTAGTTTGATTTATTGTGACAAGCTCGGAGACACAAAGTGCCGCTGACAAATGATGTTTACCTCTTAATTGTTAGTCACAGCGGTCGGCAAATAGCCTCCGCTATTCTCTTTTAATTGCCACGCTGGTGTAGCGCATTCATAATGTCTTTAAAACGGGACTGCTGACGCACCTTATCCAAGTAGCTGTAGCTCCACACTTTCCCGTCCACAAAGGACCGGGAGAGGATGCGCCCCTGGGGGTCGAACTCCGTCCTTTCGCTCATGCTGCCCCGCTGGAGGCCGACCAGCTGACCCGTGGCGGAGTACGACACGTTCACCACAGCCAGGCTGCTGCTGGGCTGCCAGATGGCCGGCCGGCCCTGGGCGTCGTAGGTGATGCGCAGAGTGAACTTCCTGTGGTCGTCGTAGATCTTTTCGGTGCGGGTATTCCTGTCGAAGTCGATGGAGAGGAGGTTGCGGCCGTGCGCCTGCGGAGAGATTGAGGGTGAAGGGTGGGACAGTTTGAGGATTTCTCCGGCAGTGATGCTAAAACACAGTTTGTATTCCGAACGCATCTCGAGTGGCCCTCTCTTCCAGTTTACCAATTGGCTGCGATGAGATTACTGTGCCTGGGGACACTCTGCACCAGAAATTAGATGGAGCTTTCACAGACTAAACAGGTGAAATTTTTGCAAAATATTTCCCGGCCAACGTTGCCTTGCGGGTCAGTCGCATAATCCATGTGACGATAATAGAGAATTTCGGAGTTTCCCGCCTCGTGATGGCTGCACCCTGTAAGATGTTGCCCATGGGACAACACTGATATCTTCTGGATTTACTGAAATAAACAGATGCAGAAATGACTGCTTGCTAGTATCTAGTATCTGGTGTATTTGAAACTCAGAAGATGAACTTCTCCACAAATATGAAAAGGAGGAGGAGCCTACTTCTTGTCAATCCAAGAATAGCGCAGTCCAACTCCTCCCATTTGCCCCCATCTCAATATTTTTTATCTGCACTACTTATTAATTAGGTTGATAAAATAAAGCATGCATCTCCCTTTCTGTAACTGGACACATAACTTCAAAGGTATTAGACAACTCCATGCACATGCAGCTAAAGAAAAATATTCCTGAAAATTCTTCTTATCTATATGACTGTCACGTTTCCGGGCGTTTCCCGGCGGCCATCTTTCTGACGTAGTTTTTGTATTTGCTCTGTCTCATGTTCCCCTGATTACCCTGACTAATTTCATCTGTTAGAATTAGTATAAATTTGCCCTTGCTGTGTCCCGTCATCTGTCATTTTACCCACAGGTTGTGTGTGTGGGTCCTCGTGCCGTGTCTATTTTACCGAAACTCCTTATCTTGGAAGTCGAGCGCGGCATCCTTCTGTTCCCATCAATAATCAAGACATTTGTCCAGTAAACCCGCTCACCCTCAGCTTCCGACCGAAGACAGTGACCTTGCCCTTGGTCAGCTCCTTACGCAGTCGCCACTCGATGGAGTTGAGGCCGTTGTCTGTGGGCAGCGTAATGTTCCGACGGCCGATGGTGGGGCTCACAGATCCCGCCAGGATGTGCGGTTCTGTGTGGAAGCTGATGCCCATGCCGTTGGCGTACATCACGCGCAGAGTCCCATTGTTGCACATCTGGTAGCTGTTCCGTACCTGGTCTATAGGGGGCGATAAATGCACAGAGAAAAGCTGTGAGACAAAAAAAAAAAAAAACAGACAATTTGACTTCTTGTTCACAAGCAGCAAGCAAAACTGTCACTTAGTTTCCTTTACAGAGAAGCGAGCTGTCAATCATCTCACTAAAAGCATTTTGCCGCTTCAACGACATGGATGGAGATAAGACCTGATTGCTTCGGTCTTCTGGAAAAAAAAAACAAGTGCCATTACGGAGTGGGAGCCTTTCTAGTTTATTGTTTCAAATGGTATCAGATCACAGGCCACATCTGAGATTGCGACATAAAAGAATAATGATCCATGGCACAAATTTGTAATAAACCCTCTGGCACACTTTAGCACTTTACCACTCCAAATGGACAGAGTGCATTTAGCGCTGTAGACTGTGTGAAAACGGAGAGGAGGACTACATTATCTCCACTGCTGCACTGATGATTATGTGTGTATGCGAGGGAGACAGGAGGACAGAGATGGAGAGGAAGATGCAATTGTGGAGGATAAAATCATAAAATGACAATAACAATAAAAAAAAAGGGTCGCTGGAGCCCATCCAGTTGGTGCAGGACCGACACACACACACATCATTCGTTCACTCACACACTCGTCACCAATCCACCTAGTGTACGTGCTTTTGGACGGTGGGAGGAAACTGGAATAACAGGAGGAAACCCGCACTAACACGGGGAGAGCGTGCAACTCACAACCTTCAAACCCACAACCTCGGAGGTGTGATGCCATGACGCTAATCATATGACCCTACTTTATTAAAAAAACATTTCCCAACACTTTACTTACACCACCAACCCTCAAGGCTCATGTAAGAAATGGAACCTTTCCTTTTTCTTTACTGTTATTATTATTATATATATTTTTTAATTCTCCACAGGCGCCACTGCTGTGTAGTTGCGCTGAAGCCTGAATTTATTTCCTGACTCGTCTCCCGCAGGGGTCATGGGGAGGAGGTCCGATCTGTCTTGTTCTTCCCCGCTCTCTGCTAAACAGGTAAAATAAGCTGTGGGATCAGGGGGCCAGAATGATTCGGAGAGGCCAAGGGAGGAAAAGAAAAAAAAAAACGGCAGGGTAATGAATTTCCTGCCAGTGGCATTCATCACCGAGAAGAGTTGCTCAAAGAGCAGGAAAACAGTAAATGTATCTGAGGTATACACACACACACACACACACACACAAGGGGGAGTTAGCAGCTTTTCCTTTTAGCGCGAGCACGGTTCAGGAAAGCATTGCAAGATGCAACAATCATCACAATAGCACCGGCACGGCCGGAAATGCCCACGGATAATTATCTCTGAACGGCCCCCCCATTTGCTTTTCATTTGCTCTTCACACAGGACCTTTTTCAAAGAGTCCACCACACAGACGGCCCGGATAATGAGGCTTTCGAGCAAATGACTATCAAATATTATGGATAATCAATAATTCATGGGTTTCGTCTTGCCACGTTCAAATATTTTCCTAACAAGACGATTAGCTCAGAAATGTCAGTTTGCTGTGGTGTGTGCAGCACAAATTTAACAGTAATTGGGAAGAAGTTAAACAGGAACACAAGCGTGTGTATTTCTAACATTCAGGATCCTATTTTAATGCAAAACATGCATTTGAGGAGAGAAAAAATGTGTGAACCTTTCATTCGTGTTCCTTAAACATGATTCACAGTTGGCTCAGCAGTGTACAGGAAAGACAAAAATTGGAAAAAAAAATAATAGTTTGACGGTTCAAAATGCATTCAGCCAATGAGGCCTAATTTATTGGAATAATTGGCCCATCTCCGTTACGCATAAATCCGGCTGCATTTCTGCAACTGGATGGTGTTTTTTTTTTTGTTTGCTCCTGTTCTTTTGGACCACTGCAGACAGACACCATGACACCTCCTAAAGCAGACCGGTATTTACCGACCCTTCGGATTACAGGCTGTCCAGCCTCACTCTTCCTTCAAAATGGAACGCATGTCTAATCAATTAATGAATGAGTTTATATTTTTTTATTTCACGGATGCACAAAGAGGAGGGAGAGTAAGAGATCTAAAAAGATATTATCCATCTGTGTGCAGATTTATTACCCTGTTTTAATGCAAAAATGTTCTTTTAGCTTTTTTTTGTAGCGGTCAGTGTTGATATTGTGGGATTCCGCGGCAAATAATGCATACTCATATCCCTTCTATATTGTTTACGCTTTCCCCCATCATGGTTATGAACATTACTCTTGTTATAGATTTGAATATTGTTATTCACGTGAGTCAGCCTAAACACTTCTCTTGCAGAATTGGATTTTGTGTTAGAAATCTGGTCACAATCATATAAAACTCAAAACCACCTTCCATAATCCACTTTCACCTTCATTTGTATTCTATTTAGATGACAGAGAACCGTACCACTGCTATCATGTTATTACGAAGTTAATACATCCTGCTTGACATTTTCAATACTTTGGTCGCATCTCGCACATCCCATGCTCTAATATTCCATGTGCACTTTTTTTTTATTTGTTGCACTTTATGGGATATTGTGACATCCTATTTAAACTTTGTATATTTGGATCTGTAATCTGTTGTTCATCTCATTTGTACATTGCATAATTTATTGTATTATTTTTACAAGCTTCTTTTTTAAACTGTATTTTTTATAATATATTGTATAAAATATAGTGTTTATAATATATTGTTATAATATATTCTTGACCAACACCAACAACCGGATACCAAATTCCTTGTTTTTACACACCTTGCACCACGGTGTAGGAAGCCTCCACGGATGACAGGTTAGTGATGACGGTGACGTCGTCGTCCCTGTTGGAGCTCTCAATGTCGATGTTGATGGAGCGCTCAATCTCTCTGCGCAAGCTGGTCACCATTCCCGTGGGGTAGGTGACATTAGTCAGCCTGCCCTCGCTGTCGTACCTGCAGGAGGAAGGCAACACGAACTCATTGGTCTGCGAGCGGAAGAGCCGCCGGGGTCTCTCACGTTTTGTAAATGAATGTCAGCGTGCGCAGGATGAACGGTGGAAATAAGACATGTATTAACCTTACAGGTGGTCTCACCGGCTGCAGTTTTACACCGTGTAAAAAAAAAGAGCGGCCCCTATGCCTGCATAATTAGCTTTCCACATGTTCCCAGTGAGAAGAACATTCATGCTGAACAGAACAGATTTCAGTCTCTGCTGGACTTGCGGTGGGAACACACAGTCGGGAGGACTGCTGAGAACAGATGACAGACACACTCTTCCCAGTGTGTGTGTGTGTGTGTGTGTGTGTGTGTGTGTGTGTGTGTGTGTGTGTTCATATGGGAAATTGAGTACGTTCTTTGGGGAATAAAGACTGTCACTGAGCTGTCAGTGTATCACAGTGCAGCTGAGAGTGGGGGAGCAGCCCTCTCCGTAGACGATCTGCTGCAGTCGGGACAATCAGCGGTAGTGCAGTACCACAGCCGGCCAGCAGAGGGAACTAGAGGTAAACTTATCTCACTGCTGAGAGCGCAGAGCATGGTATGTAGGGCACTTTTCCACTGTGCATTAATTTAGGAGGAAACTGGGATGATCAATGATGACAGCAAAATAGTAAAAAAAAAAAAAAAAAACATTTTAATATAATGAATCTGGGTTGTGATTGTTGCCAAGCTGCCTAATGTATTGAATCCTTTTCTGAGCCGTTTGGAAGGGTTGCCAGCTTTGGTCATTTAGGTGGAGGAAATTTTCTATTTGAGACATTACACATCCAATAAACTTTTTTTACCTTAATTTTCACCAGTCACTGTTTTCCTTTTTTTTTTTCTTAAAAAACTGGCTTATTCTTGTGCTGAAGCATGACAGAAGCATGAGAGTTTGGTTCATAATAGACCATCAGTCCACATCATGACAACTGTCAGCGTGCGCAGGATGAACGGTGGAAATAAGACATGTATTAACCTTACAGGTGGTCTCACCGGCTGCAGTTTTACACCGTGTAAAAAAAATTCCACCTTATTTCCACCTAACAGAACCTTTGGGGCTGGTTCAAGCTTTGAAGACCCTATATTCTAGTAGCAGTATCCTGTGATAAACCAGGAAATATGACGAGAATGTCAGGTTCTTACTTATAAAAGGTGGTCCATCCTGTCTCGTCTGCTTTGGACGCCAGTAGGCCCGTTTCTCCTGCATACTCCAGCTGCATGATCTCCTGGTTCAGAGCCAAAATTGACCTCAAGCTGCCGGTAGGGTCCAGGCCCAGCGTCACCACCTGGTTCTCTGGGAGCAGGACGAGTCGGAGCAGTCCGAAGGCTCCGCCCCCTCCGGTTCCTGGTCCGATCCCATCCCTCCGCACTTTCAGGGTGTTGTTGCAGTTGTCCACCACCGTGGCCAGCAGGCCGTCGGCTTCGTAGCTGAAGTTGTACAGGGGCTCCCCGGTCACCAGGCTTATGGTCTGCAGGTGGAGCCCCTCTTCGCTGAAGACGTACAGCTCCTGCTCCTGTGGGGAAGCCACCTCGTATCGCCCTGAGAGCGAGGGTGCCGGCCGGTTCTGCCGCACGGCGCGAATGCGGATGTTGTTGAGGTCGGCCACGTAGAGCGTTCCGTCCGGTGACACAGCCAGAGAGGCCGGCGAGTTCAGGCTGGCGTCGGTGGCGTAGCCGTCGTCCCCAGCGTAGCAGTTGCAGTTGACATCGTTCTTGCAGTCGCACTCAGACGTGGCCCCAGCCAGGAGCGAGATCTCTCCACCCGTGCTGACCTGCCGCACTCGGTTGATCTTCTTCTCGTCGGTCTCCGCGATGTACAGGATGCCGGCGTGAGAGATGGCGATGGCGGTGGCGCTCTCCAGGGCTGAGTGGATGGCCAGCTTGCTGAGGGAGTAGTCGATTCCCGGCACCTGGCAGTGCATGGGCCGTCCGGCGATGATGCTGACCTGGTGGTTCTCCGTGATGCGCAGGATGACGTTGTTCTCCAGGACGTACAGAGAGTTGTCCATCGGGTTCACAGCCAGGTCAGTGGGCCACTCTAATCGCACCTGAGGAGGAACAATGGACATCGTTCCTAAATGTAAAGCTTGAAGGTTGAAGCTGTATAAGGGCTCACCAACTGAATGCTGCCAGCCCAGTGCAGGGTGTACACACTATTACTCACACCTATGGGCGATCTTTTGAAATGTAGTCAAAATTAAACATCTTCCACTTGGAATTAAAGGGCTGACAATCTATTTGCATGTGTGGTGTGGTAAGTCCTGAAATACTCATGGTTTTTGGTTTCTTACCTGGCTAACATCCATGCTGGTGTCGCAGCTGAGGGGTCGTACTGCAGTCAGGTCATTGGCACCAAGCAGCGTGGAGATAATGCCGTTCTGGTCCACCTTGCGGATCATGGTGGCATCCACGAAGTACATGAGTCCATTCTTATCCACTGCAATACCTGAGCAAGTTCAAAGAAAAGGGCAACCTGTCAAAATCTCCAGCCAATTTAAGAATCTCCCAGTATAACAAGGACAAAAAATAAAAAGCCACAAAAAGTACTGTCATGTCATCATGTCGAACCCACAGACCTGCCTCATTACTCCCGGGGTAGGACATCAGCAATGTGATCAAAGAACGACTGCACATCTCTTATGTCCCGAAATTCCCCTCTCTCCCCAATAACCCTTTCTTTTTATCATTTTTTTAAAACCCCCTTTCCTTCAGCTCTCCGCTGCTTCTGTTTGGCTCCTCGTGTCACGTGTCATCCTCGCTTTAGAGCATCAGGACCGGTTATTTTGGGTAGAAGTGGCCCAGAAGGGCATATATAGGGATGCTTGTATGTCAGCCCTGAGACAGACGTCTGTAGGCATTTGCTGCTGTAGTGGTTCAGAGCCAGAGGAAGACAGGCAGGCTAGAGGATGAGCTGGCTGCGACTGCTTCACTTCTGTCTGACTCTGTAAACTCCTCGGGAACCGTGGGATATTCTTTGTGCAGTCTGGCACCTCTGAGCTTTCTCCTTGGGTACAAAATCCACACTGGAGATGGAAAAATGTGACAGTGTGACATTCTTGACAGTTTGGTGTCAGATTGGGAGACGTGAGAAAAGAGCTTCAAGGGGAAAAAAGGGTTTGAAACATATAGCTTTTGTTATTTTCTGTCCTGCTTTAGTGTATGGTGGACAGACAACCTTTTAAGGAAAAGCCAGAATAAATGAGGTTTGAGACTCATTGGTGGGAATTTGGTTAATTTGTTAGAGAGATGCATGACTGCAGATCAATTGAAAGTGGTTGAAAGTGATCGCCTTTATCCTATGATGAAACATTTTCGTCCTGATAGGAGGGTTGTCTTCTCAGATGATTAAGTGTTACTAAATAATCACATGAAACCTGATCTCCACATCAGTAGTATAAACTGAAGATACATCTTCACCATCATCACAACACCAGACTAGGGAAGGTCTTAGAAGCCTGAAGAAACTGGTACCATGTTAACATTATTTATATAAAATCATTAATTTCCCGTCATTTTTCTAATTAATTGCTAAATTAAATGAAAGAACATTTCATTTTTGCTAATAAAAAGTAGGAGTAAACTACTTTCAACCAATTTGGCAATATCAGTGGCCATATGTTGCCAGATTCAGTCACTTAAAATTCTTACTGTATATTTATATTGCACCAAAGGTATTCCTTTTTTTTGTATACACCCTGGATATAAGATGACAACCCATTTTCAGGCTTATTTTGAGAAAAAATATGACAAATATGGTCGTTTTCCCTTCATTTACCACTCATCTACATGTTAAAAAAATGCATGATGGCTTCTCAACCATAGAGACATTTTACCCCTGATTCCCCAAACTAACACAAACCAAAGCTCCAATTCCCTGTTCTAATCAACCCTGTCTCAGCAAAGCACCTTGGTATACCTTCAGAGGCTGGGTCTGTTACTTACTGTATTTACCCAGAGGAGGAGGAACTGCATTGAGACTGGTATTCCCAAAAGTGAATGGGAAAATTAATTAATAGCTTAGGGTGGGGATGTTCTCTTTGTGAAACATGATTTTAGACAAGACATTTTTTCTTCTTCCTTCAGAGGTGCTAGTGGCTGGGGGCAGTGAGGGAAAAGCCAAGGAAAGCGAGACGTCACCTCCTTCAGGTACAGAGATGCTGGAGGGACGTGTTAGAGCAAAGTGGCACTTGCCCCGACAGCAGCAGCACTCGGTGGGAAGAGCGAGTTGAGCAGCCGAGAGCCGGCAGACATATCTGTGAAATTAATATCTGAACCCCAAAATAGCTTCTAGCCAACAACGAGGAGTCAGGCTTCATAAGCGTCTCTCTGTCTGCGACTCTCTTTATTATGCTCTTTCCTCTCTTCCATCAGTTTACCTTCCATCAGCATTTCTCCTTCACCCTGTCAGGGTTATTACTTACGAAAAAAAAAGAAAAAAAGCAAATATGATGAAAAAAACCCCCCAGAAATGACCAAAAACTACAAACTCCCTTTCTTTTAATAACGCTTAATCCACACCATAGGTTGTGGGTGCCAGAGCCTATCCCCACACTCACACACATAGCCAATTTACAGACACCAATTTTTGGTTATTGTAATACACAGCACAGTGTGGCATTTCACTCTGTGTGGGAATTGCATCTTGATCAATGGTGCCAAAGTGGCACAAAGAATGTGCGCATGTATTTAGATGGTGGCCCGTTGAAAAAATAACGTCCATGCAAAGCAGGGACCAGGATTTGAACACTTGGCCACCAAAACTAATCAAACTGAACTTCTCCTCCTCACCCTTTGGACTCATGAGCGTTGCCTCCACCGCCTTCCCTCCGTCTCCGCAGCGCTCGTCAAAGGGCAGGCACTGCTCCCCAGTCCCAGCAACGACCTCAGCGTTATCAGCCAGCAGCCGCCCGCCTGTCAGGGAGCGCACCCGGTATATCCGACGAGAGTTTGTGTCAGAGATGAAGAGTGTGCCGGACACTGGGTCCACAGCCAGGAAGTACTTGTGTGTGGGGTTGTTGCTGTGGGACATGAAGTTCAACAGATCAGCAGATATTTTTTATACAAGTGCAGTTTGTTCTGACATCACATTGCAATTGGCTAATATATTGTGAGCCATTCAGAACGGTAAAATCCAGACCAAGATCCACTGCTCACGGCATGAATTAAAAAATAATCATAATTTTAAGAACCAATCTAAATACAACCTGACTGCTGACGGAATGACTTTGCTTAGCAACAATGGCAACATTTGACGAAATTAAATAATTTTTTTCATTGCTAAAACTAAATAAAATTTTGTCTCAAACTTTTCATCTCTGAAAATATGTTATAACTGCCATTAAAACCCACTGTCAGTTCTGCAGTGAAACACACAGCAAGTGAGGACATTAAAAGAATTTTAAATCCCCAGGCATAATGCTCTAGGCAGCCTCAGTAGCAAAGTTTGAGAACCAATGTCTTAAGTATTTAGACTGTAAGGATAGAGAAGATCTCACCTGTGGCGGAAATCCTTATTTCTTCAAGGTTAAATGTGAAAAGAAGAGGAAAACATGTTAGTGTCATGTCAGGACCAGATGAAAGGTAAACCAGGGAACAGATCTGGGTTCTGGGTTCTACCTGAGCTCCAGGATGCGTGTGGTGTTAAGAGACGGGAACACCCTGCGTACGAAGTTCAGATCTCCCACGTAGAGGCTGCCATCGATCCCCGCCGCCAACGCCACCGGAGCAAGCAGCTTGTTGCCATCGGCCAGGCCGTTACAGCTGGGACAGGAGATGCTGCGGCGTCGCCCATTACCCATGATGCTCGTGATCACAGGTGGCTGCTGGGATACGAACACGTTCTCTCCGCTGCCTTTGTGCAGAATGCCTGGCGACGGTGGAAGACAAATTCAGATGCAGAAAACGGTCTTGGAAAAGCCATTTTCTGGATAAACGGTTTATGGCTGCCGTTTATGGGCTTTTTGTTTTCAGCGGCTGCAACCACACCGTGGGTCTATTTCGCCGGTTATTGATTCACCCAACAGGCCTCTGAGTGGGGTGGCAGCGACTCTTCACCTTCTGATACAGCGTTTGCGCCGGGCTGAGGTCTGCTGCAGCGCAGCCTAACCAGGTTAAATGAAGAGCCGCATGCAGAGGAAAGGTCAACAACTCAATATACTTCACCTAATACCCCCATCAAAACCTCAGCAACACATTGGGTATGCAGACTTTGTTTTAAAAAAGAGATCTTTATGATAAAGGGTTTTTGCGATGTACAATGTGACCGTGGCCTATTATATAGAAACAAATGATTGAATACACACGCTTATTCATTCCCATAGGAACTTCCATGGGCACTGATGTGAGCATAGCCACAAAATGAGCTACTCGGGGTGGTCTTATGTTATGCGCACATGCACCCATACTTCTAGATAGGCACTTAGTACAACCCTGAAGTGGAAGTGGAAAATGAGATTTTCATGAGTCAACATTCAAGCCCAATGTCTGCGGTCGCCGCTCCATTTCCCCGCATGATTTCCCTCTAATGCAAGCAAATGCAACCATGCACAAAAATTTCCTCAAGGTTCCTTTTTTTAATATTGAAGGGTAATATAAAAGAATGCCACACTGAAATTTGCATGAGCGTGTAACCATGTTCACGTGGACGGGCATGAGCACGTACCACTGCGCAGGTTGAGGGTGTGGTGCTTATCCAGGGACCAGCCACCCAGGTTGGATGGCTCCAGCTCGTACCCCTGCAGCACAGCGGTCCTCTTCTCCCACAGGATCAGACTGGGGCACGACTCGTACTCATAACCCACCGACACTGCAGACAGAGAAGAAACGAGTTCTGAAGAATTGTGTCATGATTAAAGAGCGCTAGGTTTGTTAATATCATAATATTAAATACATTAAAGATTCTGTGTGAAGGGAGTGGGTGGTCTTTTTATAGGTGACCTGAAAATATTGCAGCACGAGAGACATGATCAGAATACTGAAAGAGACAAGTGATGAGGAGACTCATAATTGAACCTGACCGCTGCCACTTAGCACTCCTCACCTGCTATAAAAAGACAGAAGCGATAGGGTGCTAAGTTTTTCCTTATCACCTGTGTTAGGGCACTTCACACCTCGCTAATGCTTCCACGGGGCGCAAAATAATAATCCATTCTTTCTGTTTTAATTAGTGTATTTGCTCATTCTAACGTAAGACCACTTAATGGGAACCAGATGTTATGTGAAAGAACAAAACACGAAATGAATATGTGTTGTTGAACGGTGGCTGTTGTCGGTTTCATTTTTTTTTGTTTTGTAGATGCGCTGTGAGTGACGGTGTGTTTTTTTCCTCAGCAACTCTCATGTCATTGTAATTAAGCTCCAGTAGCTGCTTTTTGCCGCGCGCGTCGGCCCTGCTGGAGCCCTCGTGCACGTGCGGGTCGGCGATAATTCTCTCTGACGTTTAATAAACCCTCGCAGCGCCCACAGCTGAGTGGCGGGGGCGTGCAGCTGCTGAGGGGAGGACGCGGGAGCTAACCGTCCATGTATGAGGGCCTCTTATCGTAGTAGGCATTTGGGAATATGCAATGCGAGATCAACAGGAGGACTGGTTTGCAGATTAATTGCCCCTAAAATGGAAGGTACAACGGTGGGACTGTTCCAGGTAATCAGACTTTGCCCCTGCCAGCTCCTGGAGATTCTTCTCTACTGTCCTGTAGTGCTTTAGATACAAGAAATTAAAGTAAAGTCACCCGTGCCACAACAATTTCTTTCCAATGGGTAGAACCAAATGGCTTTGAAATTTTCTGACTAGCACTATTTACATAAATGAACAAATGTATCTTGAAACGGACAATCTAACTACACATTATGTTGGTGTGCAATTATTTCTGTCAGCCAGACCATGATATTTAATAATGTTTTTATGAGCCATGTTTAAATTGGGAGGAGGCCAATGATTGACGGCTCTCAAGCATGTCGGTTCCTCACGGTGGACATTTTACATGTGCAAAACATTATTATAGGTATCTTGTTTCCTTCTTGATTTATCCATTTATTTGTGTAGAACTCCTCTGACATTCTCTGCAGATCATGTACTGGCAGATCATTTTAGTTGATTCTACAGTTGTGGTCAAAGGTTTTGAGAATGGCACAAATACTGGTTTTCAAGGTTTGCTGCTTCAGTGGTTTTAGATCTTTTTGTCAGTTGTTTCTGTGGTGTGTTACAAGAATTACAAGCATTTTATATGTTTCAAGGGCTTTTATTGACAATTACATCAAGTTTATGCAAAGAGTCAATATTTGCCCCTTTTTCTCAATTCGCCCTGACAGGCTGTCAAATCAACTTCTGAGCAAAAACCTGACTGATGGCGACCCATTCCTTCATAATCAGTGCTGGGAGTTTGTCAGAATTTGTGGGTTTTGTTTGCCTCTTGAGTTCACGTTTCAAGTTCAGAATTGGATTAAGGTCCAGGGAGTTTCCTGATCATGGACCCAAAATTTCAATGTTTTGTTCCCTGATCCACTTAGTTCTCACTTTGGCCTTATGGCACGGTGCTCCATCATGCTGGAAAAGGCATCGTTCTTCACCAAACTGTTCTTGGATGGTTGGGAGAAGTTCCTGTCGCAGGAGGTTTTGGTACCATTCTTTATTCATGACTGTGTTCTTAGGCAAGATTGTGAGTGAGCTCCCTTGGATGAGGAGCAGCCCCACACATGAATGGTCTCAGGATGCTTTACTGTTGGCATGAGACAGGACTGATGGTAGCGCCCACCTTTTCTTCTCCTGACAATCATTTTTCCAGATGCCCCAAACAATTGAAATGGGGCTTCATCAGAGAAAATGACTTTACCCCAGTGTGTTCTCCACAGTGTGTTGCCAGTGTGTAATGTGTTTAGTACCCGTCTGGTAGCGTTCTGGACCAGCTGAAGCCGTGATAACAGTGACTGTGGGAGACCAAAATAGAGAGAGTTGCAATAGCCAAGTTGCGATGTAATAAAAGTGTTTATGGCCTTCTCAAAATCATTAAAATGTAAAAATGGTTCAACTTTATCTAAGACTCTCACACAATAAAAACTTGACTACAGAACTTATCTGCTTGTCCATTTTAAAATCACCATTCATGATTACACCCAAGTTCCGTACCAAACACTTAGTGTAGGATTCCTGGGAACCAAGGAATTAAAACCTCTGTTTTGCTTTCATTAAAATGTAAAAAGTTCAAAGCCATCCATTCTTGGATGTCATCCAGGCAGTCAAGTAATGGTTATAAAAAGCTGGTATGTGTCTGTTGTATGTGACTGTAAGAAAGAAAACATACAGTGTTACTGTGTGTGAGTGTTCGTGAGTGTATGTGTTTGTAACATGGCGTGCCCCTCATAATGGGGGTGAAATGCTGCAGCGGTTCCCCATAAGAACCCGCGAACAGCAAGAACAGGCCAATGAGACCAGGGACATCCATTGTTCATAAAGTACAGTTATGGAGCCCCCAGGTGCTGTTAAAACAGGTAGACATGTTACTTTGTCATCCGGTAGGTAGTTCCTTCGAAACCTGCAAAGAACATGCCCTGCCCTTCTTGACACCAGGCCATCATCCAAAAGTCTTCACCTCACTGTGTGTGCAGATGCCCTCACACCTGCCTGCTGCCACTCCTGAGCAAGCTCTGCACTGGTGGCACCCCGATCCCGCATCCCAGGATCCCCCGATCATGGGCACCATGAAGCCTTCTTCACAACACCTGAACCTGTCTTGAAGTTTTAGATAATCTGATTAATGATTGGTAAATTTGGTGTAATCTTAGTAGCAGCAATATCGTGCCTTCTTATTCACCGCAATGATGACTGCACATTTCCTTGCAGGTAACCATGGGTAGGAAGTGGGATAAAAGTTTTGTGGGATAAAGTTAATTTTCATAGTAAAGAGGGACTTTGCAATTCATCTGATCACTCTTCATAACATTCTGGAGTATATGCAAATTACCACAATAAAAACGATAGCAGCAAACTTTGTGAAAACCAGTATTTGTGTCATATTCTAATTTTTTGAACAAACATGCAGACAAACATGCAGATTATCTGTGCTTTCATTCCATCTTTCTGCCAGGTGAACTAGTGAATATTGACATTAGCAAATACTCGTAAAATAGTGCTGGGAAAATACGGCCTATAGTGTCATAATGTTTAGATAGATATAAAATGGTGTCATTTTTATAAGGACACGTGTTGTGGACGTGGACTCCTATGTCTAGACGTGTGCACACGTAATGTTATGTGCCTCCTTGTGAAACTCTATGGAGAGAAGTACTACTTGACTTGACCCCACATGGGTTATGTTCATCA
This sequence comes from Denticeps clupeoides, assembly GCF_900700375.1. Classification (NCBI taxonomy): domain Eukaryota; kingdom Metazoa; phylum Chordata; class Actinopteri; order Clupeiformes; family Denticipitidae; genus Denticeps; species Denticeps clupeoides. The sequence goes on from NC_041724.1 coordinate 9,858,719, forward strand.
TGACAAACAAAAAGCATGGTATTTTCTCAGTGCGTGACCTCCCACTAGCACAGAATTGGTTGTTAGGGGCTTTTGGCAGACGCCCTGCAAAAAAAGGGTGATTTCATCAACCAAAACCAGACCGGGTAATCATATCTTTTTGAAAATGCTGACACCACGGTTTCAACTTGTTGATATTCTCGGCAGTTTAGAGGAGCAGGTGTTTATTGGTCTTGAAAAGCTGCCAAACGCCTGACTATCTGCAATTGGCATATTTCCCAGGTGTCGTTTCCTTTGTCTTCTTAAATATTCGATTGTGTAGGGTGTATAATATCATATTTCATAGTTGGGATGGTAGTAGCCTAGTGGGTAACACACTTGCCTATGAACCAGAAGACTACGGAGTCACAGGATCGAATCCCACTTCCTACCATTGTGTCCCTGAGCTAGACACTTAACCCTAAGTTGCTCCTGGGGGGGACTGTCCCTGTAACTACTGATTGTAAGTCGCTCTGGATAAGAGTGTCTGATAAATGCCGTACATGTAAATGTATTTCACATACCCACAGCATCAGACAGCCCATATACCCTCTGTCCGTAAGCATCCGTCTTGTCCCAGATGAAAGTGTAAGCCAGGTTGGGTGAGGAGTGGAACCACTTCTGGAAGAGATGTCCTTCAACAGCCACCATCAGGTGCACCTTGACCAGACTGAGGGGAACCACCACTTGGGTCATGGTGATCTTCAGCAGGGAACGGTACCCAGCAGCCCGAGAGCTCAGGTGACACAACTTTAGACTGGTGCCTGGGATCTCGATCTGCTCATGAAGGACCTGAGGGACAATAAGGTAGAAGAATATCAAAATAGAAATCATATGCATCATAATAATCTCTGTTCCTGGAGGCCAAAAATCTCACCTGTGTTTCAGGGATGATGGATCTCTCTCCCGGCCGTGAACTGAAGAAGGAGGACAACGGAGATGCCACCACCACAGGGTCGGGTCTGACGAAACCACTCAAGTCACAGCCGGGGATGGTGTTCTCCTCCGTCTTCATCACCAGAGTGTCCATGGCATAGAAGCTGTTCCAGGGCAGCCATACCGTGCGCTCCTGGCTCAGGAATGGGGCGCGCTCGAAGCGCAGCGTCAGGGACGCGCCACCGTTCGCTATGAGGTCAAAGCTGTCAGCAGAAAAAATGACATCCAGTCAACAAACATCTGCGATTCAATGCAGGGAAGTTGACCACAATGTAAAAGGGCCACAGCAGCATTTCTGTTTTCATTCATTTCTCATCTCTGGCCTTGTGTCTGTGTAAAATATATGGTTCTACTTTTATTGCTTTTAAAACAATGCTATTGTTTTATACCCAGTGTTAAATAATGAAAGAACAATACTATATGTTAGGAAGGGATGGACAGACAGTGGTTCTCAAAGTTTTCCTTGTTTGATGAGACTTGGTTGGGCTGAACATCTATATAGCAGCTCATCAATGTTGAAGAAGGTTTGTTGGTGTTGAAATTCAATGGCTGCCATAGAAACAGAACGGCAATTTTTCTTAACTATTCAGCAAAGATTTGGCATTTACAGTCTGAAAGTAAATTGTTTAAAACCAAGTCTCATTCCAACAATTCACTGTGCCAATGACCTGTTCCAAAGGACCTTTAAAGACAACAAGGTCCCTCGATGAACTCAACAATAAGAAACAGATATAAAAAAAAGAATAAAACCTAAATGATGCCTGTGGAAGAAAGAAACAGAGGGGCGCAGAGAAGCTTTGAATGATTCTGAAAATCTGTTTGGGGCTCGATTCATTATTGATGGCGCTATTATTTTCTGAATGTGTTACCATTTAAATGTGATTCTGGCTGAATGTAAAAAGGATTTACACTGACAGATTACTTTCATTACAGAGCGAAAGAGGCTCCAAACAAATAAAGAAAACAAACTAATGGAGATTTGTTCACGTTATGATTCTGTCAGCCACATTATCGACTCGCTCAGCTCAAGTAAACAAACAAGGGCTGAGGGCGAACACACAAACTGATCAGCAGGTTCTCGTAACCACGCATGTGGAATCAGCGGGGAAGACGAAGTCATGGAGGCTCACTCACGTGCCGTCCTGCCTGGTGAGGGTGTATCCGTACTGGGGGTACTTTACAAACGTCACGTTCACTCCAACCAGAGGCGTCCCGTCAGTGGTCAGCACCTGACCCCGGATCAGTGACGCCAGGCTAATCAAGATAAAAATATATCAAATTCTTATTAACAATACCATTGCCCTTACATTCTACACTCAACAACTCACATTATCCAAAACATGGTCCAATACGGCCTTATGGACATTTCGGTTTTGCAATTTGTTTTCCAGAAATGTCCAGTGATTGGAGGGGCTTTCGCCCATTGCTGCTTACAGTTTATCAGTTTAATGTCCTATCACTGTTGTGCCTCCACCCGCCATGGCTGCCCACAGCTCACCAAGGGTTAAAAGCAGCGGACAAATTTTGTTGTGTGCACCATGTTCTGTGCTGCAGAGTATCACAATAACAATCACAATGACAATCACTTCAACTCAACTAAAGTAAACCACACAAGTGAAAATAACACAGTTCGTCTTAAAGGTGCATTTCACATATACAGCAAAATGTACAAGAAAAGAACCTGTGCATTGATCTCTTTATGCACAAAACACGTGCTGAAAACGAACCAAAACAAAAACCAAGGTACCCCACCATGCTTTACCTGTACCGTCTCACCACAAACAATTAGTCTTTTTATGTAAACATGGATTCGTAGTGACGTGTTACCTGGCGTTGAACGGGTTATCTGCAGGGATGATGTGGGTGCTGTCCCGGCCCGCCAGCATCTTCACCCGGTCGTAGAACGAACGCACCTTCTGCACCGGTGTCTGGTTCTGCTGGATGACCTGGAGGGGGTCCCGAGACCCCCGACACAGAGGGCTGTTCTGACAGGGGCTCTGGATGCAGCAGTCAGGGTCCATGCAGTCCGTCAAACCATCTGGAAGAAGAGTTTCCACCAAATTAGTTCTTTATCTTTGGTGTTATCTGTTCCTGCGCCCGACTGAATGATGAAAGCCCCGTTTTTATTTCATTTGGTTGTATTCTTTGTTTCCGCAGCCATGAGACCCCATTCTTTCTTCCTCTGGTGGGCATGGCATCTGAATCTTTGCTGTTCTATTTTTCACTGTCAGTAGGCACTCTCCCCCTTGCCCATATGCTCAGATGATGTCCTTTCTTTTTCTGCTGAAGGAGCCAGACTGGTGAGAAAATAGATATAATTGAACTAAGGTGTGTGTGTGTGGTCTCAGGGGGAGACAGCTGCTAAAATATGGACAGCTGTTACAGAGGTTAAGCGCAGGGTATGTTTTCTGTGAAATAAAAATGTTTTGCTAAAAAATTATGTAAAGGAAGAGTGATGTATTGACAGAGAATTGGAATCATGTTATGTTTGCAATGCTGAACACACAAAACTGACCACGAGCAAACAAGGAGGTAATTATCTGTAGATTTTTTCTCATCCCACCCTTGTTAACTTCTCATTTGCTTGTACGTAGGTGGCCTAACGGGTAAAGAAGCGGACCCATAATTGGAAGGTTTGCGGTTTGACTCCCAAGCCGCCAAGGTGCCACTGAGCAAAGTACCTTCCCCACACACTGCTCCCCGGGTGCCTGTCATGGCTGCTCAGGGGTGATGGGTTAAATGCAGAGGACACATTCCATTGTGTTCTACAGTGTTTCACACTGACAATCACTTCACTTTTCACATTTGCCAAAAACTCAGACGTATACCTGCCTCAGAAGGAGAATGACCCTATTTAAAATTAGTGCCATCACAGAAAAAAAAAGCCCAAATTAGACATCATACCACCAAAGCACATACCGCTCTCTCCTCTCCAATCTCTCTCCTCGCTGGTCCAGAGTGTTACTATCAATGACTGTACTCAGTTCCGGTTCACTAGAACCCCAACTATGAATACAATCATGTACTCTTTAGGCACTCTGTCTGTTGTTTGTTTCTTCCATAAGTCAGACTATAAGAACGTTTCAAGTTAGTATTCTCTAAAGAGGAAGGTCTTAATCTGCCGTACTCAGCGGCTGTGCTGTTCTGACCTCGAGGGGAAGTTCATTCCACCACCTAGGGGCCAAGACAGAGTAGAAGTCTAATAAGGGCTGTGAGGTAGGATGGTGCAACTCCATGTTTGGCCAGCATCAGTTTTTTTAATCTGATGTGAGTGTAGCAGTGGGGTGGTGTGGGAGAATTTGGGAAGGTTGAAAACCAGTCGTGCTGCTGCATTCTGTATTAGTTGTCAGTGGTAGACCTGCTAGAAGGGAGTTGCAGTAATCCAGTCGTGAGACAAGTATCTGGGTGGCCTGTGCTGACAGAGAAGAGCAGAGCCGTCTGAAGCAGGAAAGATGGCTGTCTAGAGTTATTCCAAGATTAAAAAATAATACTATAACTAGTGTGTGAGGTTAACAGACAGGGTGCTTAGAAGACACTCCAGACTCACAGCTTTTTGGCAAGTTATTGAACTATAAAATATTGAAATCCAGTCAGTTACATTTGTCTTAAGTTTTCTAAAGGTTTCTTCTAATAAAATTTTGAAAAAAACAAAAACAAAATAGTATGCTGTCTGAGGGTCCGCCCAAATTGTCTATCCTGTACTGCACCTTTGAACCCCTCATGACCTCCAGTTATTATTTGTGAGGTGTACGTTCCCTAACCTCCTTCATTGTCCTTGTTGTCGGCGCAGGAGGTCTCCATGGCAACACTGCAGCCAGATCCCCTCCACCCAGTCTTGCACTCACAGTGCCAGCTGTTCTGTCCCATGGTGCACTGTCCATTCCCGTTGCACAGGTTAGGACAACCATCTGCAGGGCCAGCGGGGAGGAGGATGGACGTGAGGAAAATGAAGGTAAACAACAGAAACAGAGAGAGAGAATCACAGTCAAGTCCGGCTGCTTCCTCGTTATTACCCAGCTCTTTTTCCGTATAGGCATGCATTTTGGGCCCCAACACACAAACACACACACAGAAAGAGACACACTTATACTCTCAAAAACACATTTAACCTTGTCCTGAACTTCAAAACAGCATGTTGAAGTAAAGGTATCCACTGCAAACTAAAAATCTATCTCTTCTTATTGTCTGGAAGTTTTCCGTCTTTATTCGTACTTGCGGCTGGTTACCCAAGAGAGACGATGAAAGGTGTGTGTGTGTGCGAGGGGTTGTAAACAGATTTCTCCAAATTCATTAAAAGCGGGGGAAGTATTTGATAAGAGCATATATACAAACTCTCAGATGGTTAATTTAGTGACAATAATTTGATTTTGATGGCCGGAGCTCAGGCTTCCCTTATGTGAGTATGTGATTAGGAGAGCCAAGAGGCCGCAGATGAGATTAGTGTGTGTGTGTGTGTGTGTGTGTGTGTGCCTGTGTGAAAGACAGACGCAGAAAGAATGGATGAAGAGAGAGAATGGATATAAGTTTATGTAAGTTTTTATTCAAAAAACATTTCATGGTTTTAAACAAAGTTTATGTTTGTGTGTGTGAGTGTGTGCGTGCAGCAGTTTACATGCTGATGGTGCATGCATGCAGTCTGAAATGTAACAATTTAATAATTGATTATTTTGGGGAGGAAAAAATCACCGAAGCAGGTTCCCCACAGGTCTGGGTTCAGTTATGGTACACAGCCATGCTCTAGAAGTCATGGCAATGGCAGACTCAGTAGCAGCACCTCGGAGACATGGCCTGACATTTCAAACTCATGGACAGTCTGGGTAAACAAACCAAGATGCCTCCAAATTCTGTACAAAAGTCCAGATGCAGGCGCATCGTGGACACGCAGTAAGCGCAGTGCTCCCATATTTGAGTGCCTTGCTAACCGTGTGTCTCCAGTTGAAAATATTGTAAAAACTCCTTCACTGTCTTTATTTCAAGGTTTTCGTGGGCTAGGATGAATTCAGTATACATGTCAGACCCTGTCCCCAACACCCGGGAGACACATATTGCACATATGCAAGTGCTTGTGTCCTATTTACAGAGCATCTGGAAAGCATTCACCTTTTACATATTTTGTTATGTTACAGCCGTATTACAAAATTGAATAATATTAAAAATTTTATTAAAAAGAAAAAGAAAATGAGAAAGTATTCACAGCATTTGCCATGTGTTTCCCCTGATCATCCCTGAGATGTTTCTGCAGCTTAGTTGGAGTCCACCTGTGGAAAGAACAGTTGATTGGACAGCACACACCTGTCTATATAAGGTCCCGCAGTTGACATTCCATGTCAGAGCACAAACCAGTAGGACAACGACCCTAAGCAGCACACAGATATCAAAGGAGTGGCTTCATAACTCTGTGAATGTCATTGAGTGGCCCAGCCAGAACCCAGACTTGATTCCGATTGAACATCTCTGGAGAGACACTTCCCATCCAACCTGATGGAGCTTGAGAGGTGCTGCAAAGAGGAATGTGCCAAACTGGCCAAGGATAGGTGTGGCATCATGTTCAAAAAGACTTGAGGCTGTAATTGCCAAAAACCTTGAGTGAACTTTTTTCACAGTGTCTTTATGGGGTGTTGTGAGTAGAATTCAAAGAAATAAGGCTGTAACATAACAAAATGTGGAAAAATTGACAGGCTCTGAATACCTTCTCTATGCAACGTACTTCAAAATACATATATTTATAATTCATGGCAGCAAACTATTTTAGTACACGAGTACATAAAACATAAGACAGAGGAGTCTGACAATGTTTGGTTTAGTAATGCAAAATAAGGGTCTTTTGCTCTTCTTGAAACTGACTCGTGGCTAATACAGTCATTTCTCACTTCTCTTTATAGGTTTACTCTTTTAGGATCCCATGACACAATGTCTGAGGTCACTGTGCACTACAAAGAAGAGGAAGACGATTTACTGAGCGTGAATTAGTCCATGTGTGCCAGCCTTAAATCCCATGCATATACATGAATTAATTATAGGCCTTAATTAATACAGCATCCAGCTTTTTAAAAAGTTGTCAGATTATCAGGCCTGGTCTGTATTGATTGTCACACCATATTGAGCAAAGAGAAAAGCCATTTAGCAATTATTGCCTTTTAAATGGGTCTGCCATTTTAGCAGGCAAATACATATGAAGCATCAGGGCAGCAAAATCTATAGTGCAAATTGATCCTTTTCTCTTTTTCCTCAGGCAGGGCTGAGAAGGGCCCCCATTTAATGCCAAAGGGCAGTCCATTTAAGGCACACTAACGAGAATAAAGTGGGATTTCAAAAACTATTAAGTCAATTCTCTAATGTAATGTAGTTTGACTCTATTGTAATCCCCTTAAAAAGGTGGAGAAATTGCCTTGGGTTATGGGTCGACACACAGGGTACGGGAGCGAGAGATCGAGGTGAGCAGCACCAGGGGAGGGAGTGCAGGGGGGCTCAGATAAAAGGGTAAAAAATTGAACTATGTAGAAGGAAAGAAAGAATGAGACAAATCTTACAGCCCTGTGCTTGTTAACAGTCATAAAAATAAAGGTTAAATTCATAAATCCATCCAAGGGTGCCCTGAGTGAGACAGATGAAAACACAACAATGAAGAAATATAGTGTGTAAAATGTGACACCTCATCGGTCTCACTAGCTTAATCTGAAATAATAGCAAGGTCAATGCTCAGGCTGGGCAATATACAGAATAAAGATATTTACAGGGATGTAGCCGTGGCAGTTTTTTTTTTTTTAAATCTCAATTTAAGGTCATAATAAATGCAATTGTTTATGTGGAATAATCAGATGCGGCTGAGTGCTGTAATGGGTAAGACACTCCTGACACTTGAGCAGAATGCCGGCAAACTTTCTACATGGTTAGCAGCGCCGACACAAGTCGGCTGCCTGCTGCTCTAACTACTGGTTTCCTCCACCTCTCGCTTGTCCTCGACACCAGGAATTACAGCGCAGACACCGATTTCACACAGAGGCGCCCAAGCCCACCCGTCACCTGTCAGATGCTTAAGTGGCAAGCGTGTGGGTAAGGGCATGTCAGTTAAATTGGCTGCTCTGTGATTGGCGGGATGGGGCATTTGGCCACCTGTGCTCTCATTCTGTCTGAGGTGACAGGGGGGGATGCTGAAAGAACCCCACGCATGTCCCCTCCAGCTGAATTACCTTGGGTCCCTGTTCACATTACACAGGCCCAGGCCAGCTGCTCTTTGTCGAGAAGTCCTATTAAACTATTATATTAGACACATCTTTGTGCTTGTTCACTAGTGTGGGGTAATAGTGCTGGACTAGTGCCCTTTGAGTTTAGCGGCACCTTTATGTCTTCGTTGTCCTGAAACTTGAATGTTAATCTGAATGTTAAACTTTGGGTCAATATCGCCTGCTAAGTAAATGTAATCGTCAGAGTTGAATAAAAGAGGGGGTTAAGTAAGCAGTCCTGACATTGAGAACTCCTTCTCTCACTATTCAAAAGAACCATTTGGGGACTTTGATGTGTGCATGCATTTTTATTTAGCAGACCAAGGCCGCCAACGTGCCTGCTCACTGCACACAGACAGCACCAACCACCAGCGAGTAAATACACAAGGCAGAGAGAGAGAGAGAGACAGTGAGAAATATGGGCATTAGTATTCATTTTGTGTCTGTGCACATGCAGACACTGAGACAAAGTCATTACAATGCCTCCTGTGGCTGCACACCCGGAGTGCCAAAATATGTGCAGTACAGACAGAAAAAGGGAAAGGGGGTTGGAAAAAAAAAAACACAGTTTCTGTATTTTTACCCCGCACCAGCGGCTCATGAAATTTTGCAATCATTTTGGGATTCTCTGCCCCACATTTCCTCCAAAAGCCCACAGCCGAACTCCGACAACAACGAAATCTTCTGACTCAGAGTTTACATCATCTTCCGCCGGTCCTCTTCTCGTGTTTGGAAGTGCAGACACGTGCACACATGCATGAAAAGTTCTCCTGTGTCCTGTTACGTGGCACCAGAAAGGTGTCTTCGGAAAGACAATTCGCAGCAGGTGGGTCTTCGGAGACTGACAGCCGCTGGAGCCTGAGCGCTCGGTCTGGCCTATTAAAAAATCCCCCCACCCTCTCCTATTACATAACCCGTCCCGGGGGCAGATTGAAAGCCTCTTAACTTCTCCCCAAGAAGAATAGAAGGTGATCTTTTCATCTTCCCTGATGCTCTGAGAGGAGGAAGGAGCGGGAGGGGAAGCAAGCCCTTGTCGAGACAAACATCCTCCATCTCTTCCCTGACAGGACAAACCCAGTGTCAGGATTGCCTGCAGCTGGGCTCCACACCGGAATCCAATCCTGACGCCCCATAAATGCCGGAAGTTTCCGCCCGTTCGGGGTCGCTGGCATTTTCGTGAACTTGATATTGTAACCGCGTAGGTTTTCGTAATTTCAGTTCTGGCAATCGCCACACGCCTACGGGTTTGTTTAAGTTCTTTATTTACGTTAAACTGTTTTCGGCCACCGCGCCATTGTTTCTTTGAGTTTATTGTTTGTTTATAAATAAAACCCCCTTCCCAGTATGTCAGACCTCTGCGCTTCCTTCCCCCCGTAAGTCCGTAGTCGTGACAGAATGCCAGAGACCCACCCAAAAGCGCAGAGGTGGAAAGCAGAGGAGAAGAAACGCCGCGAAGGACGCAGCGCGGCGCGGCGGACGCCAGGGGAGAGACGCGCCGCCCGTTTTGGTGCAGCGTTTTCTCCCCGAGAAGCCGTGGTACGCGGCGCCGCGTGATGACGTCACCCCCGGGAAACTCCGCGAAACCCGGAAGCGACAACGTCGGCGGGTGAGTGGGCGGAGCGAGGACGTTGGCGTCGGCAGCAGCGAGGAAGTGACGTGGGCAGCGAGCGCAGAAGATGCGACCCCCACGATCTTCGGCATGTCGAGCCAAGAACTCTGCGCTCTGCTGGCAAGGCTCCCCGTGGACTGGGACGACACGGACGATGACGAGAGCACGGGAGACGAGAGTTGGGCTCCGCCCATCGCGCCAGTCTGCGATCGTCGCAAGGTCCGTGGGGACCCACGTCACTTCCAGGGGGGTGAGAAGCGGCAACAACAACAACGGCGCCGTTCCTCCAGCGAGGAGGTGGGCAGCCTCCAGCCCGAATGGCCAGAGTACTGCCCATGGGAGCTTATCGCACCATGGGTCCAGGATGTCCGCAGGGTGGACGACCCTCGGAGTCACCGGTGGGAGGACACGGATGACGAAAGCGATGATGACGTGGATTTTCGGTGGGCGGTCGTTGCCGGGATGGCTCCGCCCAGCGTGCGCGTCCGAGATCATCGCGGCGTCCGTGATGACCCATGTGACTTCCGGGGGTACGAGGTGGACACTGACGACGACCAGGATGACGCCGTTTGGGCAGTTGGTGCCGGGATGGCTCCGCCCATCGCCCCCATCCAGGATCGTCACGAGATCCGTGGAGACCCACGTCCCTCCCAGCAGTGTGAGGAAAGCTGGTGGAAGAGGGCGACGGGAGGTCGCCAGCCAGCAACTGCGCTGCCGGGACTGCCTCGCAGGGAATCCTCCATTCCTGCTCCAGTCGCCGACCCGCCTTCCCTCTGCCCGGACGTTCCCCAGCGAAATGGCAGCGCAGCACCAGCGTCCACACCTGCTGGAGAAGACGTCCACCCCCCTCCACACCACACACCTACCACCATCTCCAGCGACGTGCCCAGCCCCATGTGGGACAGCCCAATTGTCCCGGGACCCTTCAGTGGGGCAGCAGACACTGATAAGACCACCACCATCCTCTCGTGTCTGCTTGGGTCAGCATGGGGCTGGAGCGCAGCCCTCTGGCAGCAGGGAGAGACAGACAGCAGTTTTCGGGACTTCCAGCAGAGACTGAGGGCGGAGTTTGATCGGCCAGAGCCTGAGCCAGGGATCGAACTCTGCCCCTCCACCACGTCCAGCGCCAGTCAGGATCCGGGGCAAGAAGACCAAGCACTGGCGGGCGACGAGAAGGTCGCGCCTCCCGAGATCCTGGCTGTGCCCCCTGAGGAGGTCCCGGAGAGCTCAGAGAGGGAACCAGACGACCCTCTCTTCTGTCTGTCTCTGTCTGTGTGTGTGTGCGTGGCATATGTGTCCGTATGTCGCCCCCACTTCCCCTCTTTGTGTCCACCAGATGGCGACCTGGCAGCGGAGCTGAACCCCAGGGAGGGAGTTCCCAACCTGACTGCACCGGTCCAAGGCAAGGTGGACGAGCCCCAAGGTACCCCTAAGTCCAGCCGGGGGGGGTGCTCCCCCAAAGAAATTTTTGGGGGGGTGCAGTTCGGGTTGGGGACTCCTCCTGAGGGGAGGGGAGGTGGGGAAGCGATGGAGCTGGGTCCTCCGGTAGCCACTGAGGAGGGCAGGCCAGGCATGGGCCTGCGTCTGCCTCCAGAGGGGTGGAGCGCCATAGAGCCCCCGGGTAGGCATGAGGACCCAGCTGGGACAGACAGGAAGAGGGCCTGCTTGTCCCAACGGACGCAGAAGGGGCTAGCCGGATGGTCTGGCAATGCCCCCCCCTCGGCACCAGGGCCGTGCAGCGAGAGGGGCTGCATAGTCCCAGAAGGCACCAGCCTGGGGTGCCTGGAACAGTCGCCGGAGGCTCTGGGACAATCTCCCTGCGCGGTGCAGGGAATGACACAAGAAGTGTCAGAGGGGACGTGTGGAGACAGGGCCCACACATACCCAGATGGATCGGCCCTGATTATTGTGTGCAGGTACGGGAGTCCGGGGCCGCCATGGGGAAGAGGGGAGAGGAGAGGGTCCGGGGCCGCCATGGGGACAGGGGAGCCAGGCCGAGGGGGGGCCGCCAAGCGGGACCACGGGGGAGCCAGGAGAGGGTGGGGAAGAAGAGGGACACGAGGGGAGCCAGGCGAGGGTCCGGGGGCCAAGGGGAACGCCGGGGAGCCAGGCCGAGGGTCCGGGGCCGAAGAGAAGAAGGGGAGAGCCCGAGGGAGGGGCCGACGCCTGACCACGCCGGGGAGCCAGCCCGAGGGACCGGGGCCGCCACGCCTGACCACGCCGGGGAGCCAGCCCGAGGGACCGGGGCCGCCACGCCTGACCACGCCGGGGAGCCAGCCCGAGGGACCGGGGCCGCCACGCCTGACCACGCCGGGGAGCCAGCCCGAGGGACCGGGTCCTCCAAGGGGAGGATACAGCAGGGCAGGAGCCCTGTGGTTGCCGCCGTCCGCCCCGCCGCCTCCACTGATGGTACTGTTGGGGCTCCGAGGACGTAGCCCTTGGAGGGGGGGCTCTGTCAGGATTGCCTGCAGCTGGGCTCCACACCGGAATCCAATCCTGACGCCCCATAAATGCCGGAAGTTTCCGCCCGTTCGGGGTCGCTGGCATTTTCGTGAACTTGATATTGTAACCGCGTAGGTTTTCGTAATTTCAGTTCTGGCAATCGCCACACGCCTACGGGTTTGTTTAAGTTCTTTATTTACGTTAAACTGTTTTCGGCCACCGCGCCATTGTTTCTTTGAGTTTATTGTTTGTTTATAAATAAAACCCCCTTCCCAGTATGTCAGACCTCTGCGCTTCCTTCCCCCGTAAGTCCGTAGTCGTGACACCCAGACATCTGCATCCCCTTTCCTTCAGTGAGCCTCCAGGTGAGAACACGTCTCAGTCACATGCCCAGTTTTCACCAGTATCTGTGAATCTGACTCTTCATAACTACAACTCTGAACCACAAGGTAGCGTTTGCCAGTCTTTGATATCCATGTCCACTGTATATAAAATGGTTGATAAAAAAAAAATATTTCTAAATGATTAATAAATGGGTGTGTGTGTTCCCTATGCTGTCCTGCATTGATCGCTTCACATCGATTTTGCTCTACTAATTTGCTGGGCTTCGCTGTGACTGCCTGAGCTTCATTCATATATACCCCCCCCTCCAAATATTTTTTTTTTTCATTTGATGTAATAAGACAGTGTATGTAGTCAAAAGCAAAATTCCAAAACACTTCCAACATCATGACCAGTTGAGTCAAAACCAGCTGAAAGAGCCAGTCAAGACAAAGAGAAAAAGAAGGAATAACCCTAGTACTTACCTGTTAATAGATGTGAATTTTAATCGCACTAATTTGCTCTCTTCTCAGGCTTCTAGCACTTCTAGCTACAAAACGGTGGTTTGTTTTGGATTTTGCTAGACTACCTAGATTGGTTGCTTTGGACTTACCTGCTATCCTTCATCTCTGGCATTCTTCTGCCCTACTGTGTTCTCGTATTTGTTCAATAAGCCCCTGTTTGTGTTGTTATGGCTGCATCTGCACTTCTGCTCCATTCCCGCTCCTGACAATACGACATTGACAGCTCTTGCATTTTTCCAAGGCTGCTGGACTGGGTTTAATATTTACTGAGACCAGCGGTCAAGACTGAGACAGGTCTGAGTGCGAATACTAATGAGTCCAAGACCAAGAGTGTGCTTGGTTTGTGTGCAGAAATACATATTACAAAAAAGAAAGACAAGTCAATGAAAAAAATAGAATAATAATAATAATAATAATAAAATTTCTACTACAAATGGTCACAAACAGAACAACACAGGCTCTGCACTGGTCACCCTCTCCACCCGCAAGGCAGCAAGGCAGACGGGAGAGAAGCACACAGGTTCTACGCAGCCAAGCTGATCTAGGCGCACCCAAGCCCAACACTAAATGCAGCTAATTCTAGACACAGTGCGACGAGGTACAATACCTTCATCAATCAACTCCCCATAGTCTGCATTAAAAGAAAGCATGCAAAGGGTGAACAAAAGAGTGTCGTAAGAGAGGCATTGGTGGAGTGGGCTAAAAAAAAAAAAACACACACATGCCTGCACGAACCAGGGTGAAAAAGTAAATAAGTGAACAGGCAAAAATGTGAGGATGTCTGCAGAATGCCCCGCCCCAAATTTGATGAGGGAAAAAAATGGAGCAGAAATGGGACGCGCTGTTCTGCTTTGCATCCAGTCCACCACAGTTCAAAGGCAGACGTTCTGTCTGGCTCTGAGACGGGCGGTGATGACAGACATCCTATCCCAAAGCATTCTGGGAGAAATCAAAGGAATGAGACATGCAGCCTGGCAGTGCCTGAGTCTGTGTTACTTATGGCGTGCACATCCCCACAAAAATGAAAGAAAAAATTAACCTCCATACCGTACACATTATAGCAGTAAATTAATGAATGTCATTTTTTATTTTATTTTACAGCAGCGGTCCTGCTGTATTCAGGAACAATGCTTGGTAAAATGATGGTAAAATGAGTCCATGTAGGGGTACATGCTCCTTCCTCCCTCCCTCTTATTCAGTCCCCCCAGTCTCACTCATCCCCTCCACGATAACTAGAACGTCCTCACACAGCCCCACATGACTCTTTCTTCCGCTCACTTTTTGAGAGCGACCAAACCAGCAATGCCTCAATTTTGTTCTCTATGATTCATTATTTTTCATTTCAACAAACAAACCCCAAAAATATAGCATTAAAATTAAATGTAGCTCAACATTACTTAAGATGTTTTCTTAAATGACCGAGGCATTGTTGGTGCAGCTTGTCCCCCATGAGCTCTGCTGAATTATAACCAGCAGAGGAGATAAATATCGAATAATTATTATCACATAAAACTGAATACAGCATCTGTAAGCAATTTATCTGTGGCAGTTCTGACAATGATCCCAACAACGGAAATTGAGTCTACAAACCAGTTCCTCCAACCTTCCTGTGTAAAGGTATCCCAGAGGAGATCATGACCTACAACCAGTAACCACAACTGGTTCCACACTTCTCACTCCTTAAAAGGAGCTTGCCACCTTGCCTGTCATTCTCCAGACTAGAATTTCAAGATACTGTTTGGTTCTAGTTGTTAACAACAGCTTGGCTGCCAGTTAGGTTGCAAAAAATTGCTTACAGACGCTATAAACCATGACGTTTCTATAATTCCTTTTAACGCGGTAGGGGAACAGGGTGTGTTATTGTGTGTGTGAATCTGCTTACCGATGGTACAGTGCTCTCCATTCCAGCCCTGCTGGCACTCGCATTTGCCATCCTTACAGGTGCCATGTTTCACGCACAGTGGGTTACACACGCGCTGGTCGCACGCCTCGCCCGTCCAGCCCTCTTCACAGCGGCACGAGCCACCCATGCACACGCCGTGCGTCCCACAGTCCACCGAGCACACTTCTGTGGTTAACACACACACACAGATGCCATATATACTCAAAATCAAACGATTTTGCTTTGGAGTTTGCAACATAATTTTCCTCTTTCGGTTTCCTTTCACATAAGAAAAAATCTATAACTACATTGAAATTTACCCACAATTCACTGTTCTCAAATCATGTCATTTACAGTGTTTGGTCTTGTTTTGGTTTGGTATGAGTTTGTTATTTGATTCGGATCGGAAACCCCCTTTTTTGGGGGGAGACTAAAGCCTGTAGGCGTGAAAGCGGCCTTAATGTCTGTAAGGAGTGGAAACGCAGACACAGACCTACAGAGCAGTCGGGTCCCATCCAGTTGGGGTCGCAGCTGCAGAGGCCGGTGTCGGGGATGAAGGTGCCGTGGCCATGGCACTGATCTGGGCACTGCGCCCGCGCCAGCTCACAGTGGGGACCGCCCCAGCCCGGCTTGCAGTGGCACTCGCCGTTCACACAGATACCGTTTTTGGAGCAGGTGGGGTCCAGGCAGTCCACTGAAAAAACAATTTTCAAGGTTCAAGGTTCATTGGACAATTCATCTTTAAATGTAAATTTTGGATTTTCTGTGAATTTCAGCATTTTTTTTTGTTTTTATCTATAATGTCATATTCTGATTCTGTTGATGATGTCTTTGAGTTAGCTTATGTTAGTAGGTTAGCAAAAAAAAAAAAAAGAAAGCGAATTTCCCTCAATTAATTGTGTGCTATTGCACAAGCAGTCGACTGCAGAACAGCTTCACAATTGTCAAATAATAAAAAAAAAAAAATCAATCTGCAATTCATTAACTCACTGGCTCTGCTTTTATGGTGCCAGATGAGAATAACAATACAGTGGTTGATATTGTTATATATCGCCGGTTTTCCTTCGTTACTAGCAGTAACAGTAATGTCCAGACTGAAACAGAATGTTCACAGTTTATTTAACATGAACTATTCAGCATGGCTAATAACGGGTAGCTCTCTTCTTTTATTATCCTTACGGTTAACCACAACCGCATGTTAACATGCACACTGTAAAGAGGAAATAATTCGGCGATAACACATGCACATAATAGCACAAACATATACAAAACAAAAGATGATTTTTTTAAAAAAAGATAAAACACAAAGAGGGGGGAAGAGTACAGCCGGAAATGAAAAAAAAAAGACAAGGCGCTGAACCTCAGGGCTATTGTTTAAGAAACGCACACTTCAGTGCAATAAATTCAGTCGGTGGCGTATACAAAGGGCTCCGTTTGACACAAACACAGCATGCAGTTGTGTTACTAATTTATGACCCGTGCGTTATTAACTGTGCACTCAGGTCACGGTGGTGGATTACTAATGCTGACACCCGATAAATCAAAATGCCCGCGGGAAAAACAATGAGATTCTCTTTACACTCACTCTATGCGTGCACACACACACACACACACACACACACACACACACACACACACACACAAATTCACAAGACAGACACAGGCTTGGCTTATTGGCTTTCAGCACATGAGAAATCAATATGGCACACAGAGAAAGGCAGCGAGTGTGTGCTTCCCGCTCTCTGCAGTGCTGTTGACTGTGTGTTGGGATGTCTCACTGAACTTGACGTTGATCGCCAGGCTGACAAGGGGATCTGGCCGTGTAATGTGAGTTGGGGGTGGGGGGCACATCAGCCCTACAAGACTCCAACTGAGCTCACAAGTTCC
The DNA here is from genome assembly GCF_900700375.1 of Denticeps clupeoides. Lineage (NCBI taxonomy): Eukaryota > Metazoa > Chordata > Actinopteri > Clupeiformes > Denticipitidae > Denticeps > Denticeps clupeoides. Next base: position 9,875,561 of record NC_041724.1, read on the forward strand.
CCCTCCGATCACACACTGCAGACTCCAACAACTTCTGTTTAGGCTGCAGAAATTGCACATCACAGGTATCGATTTTTGTGTCGCCTGCACTTCAGGCAAATTGTCTGAGTGACTCTACTGTACAGAGGATTAGATATGAAGAAAGTGTAGGAGGGAGGAACAACGGGGAAAAGATGGAAAATGCTGACCCTGTTCTCCAGACCCTTCTAGCTCCGTTTCTGTCACTTTTTTTCCCTTTTGCCTGCTCCACATTCTCTCCTCTCTCACCTTCCATCTCATCCTTTTCTCACTTCCACTCTCACGTCTCTCACTCCAGAACAACCCCCAACTGCCCTTTCTCCTTCTCGTCTTCATCAACCTGCTCTCTTCTCCCTTGATCCATCCCCCTACTTCATTTTTCTCACTGTTACAGTCAGATACATCCAGATGTTGTTAACCTGAGTGTCAATCAGCACACACACACACACACACACACACACACACACACCTTCTGCACAGTTCTCTCCCTTGTAGCCCAGGGAGCAGATGCAGTTGCCTTCAGTGCAGGATCCATGACCGCTGCACTGCGGGTCGATGCACTGGCTAATGGGAACGTCGCATTCTGGGCCCTTCCACCCGCTGTAGCAAATACACGAGCCCTTATCATATTGGCCATTCCCACTGCAGAGGACCGGACAGGCAACTAGGGGAGAGAGAGAGAAAGAGAGAGAACAGAAAATCACACCTAGGCTGCAACATAAGTAGGTGGGTTAATAATCGTTTGTGCATGAAAGAACATTTGTGCATTATTTTTAAAAAGAAAGGTATCGCCATAGTACAGTTCTAAAGGGGCAGTGGTGGCCTAGCCTGTCATGGCCGCCCACTGCTCACCAAGGGCGACGGTTAAAAGCAGAGGACACGTTTCGTTGTGTCACCGTGTGCAGCGCTGCACTTTCACTTCTCTAAAGCATCTGAGCAGAGCAGCAGATCATGGGCCACAACTACTGCTGCTTATGAATAAAACAAAGATGGAGATGAACAGTTTTAGGGGGCGATTCAGATGATGGATCTATTCCGAAATGCGCCTGCATCTGGATGCAAAGTTGCCTGATTGAACTATTGAGAAAACCAAAGTCATTTGCACTAAATTTTATTACCATTTTAATTATTTTCAGAATCTGCCGGGTGTTTTACATGAATAAACAGACCAGGTCATCTTCCCGTCACTCCTCATCTAAGCCTCTTTCCTGCACTTGCCTCTGTCATAGTTTCAAAAATGCGTTATAGCGAGCTTTAGTCATGAGAATTCATCATGATTAATTCATTAAAAAAACGTGCAATTAAATTGGCAATTTTTAGTATCGATTCACGGCCGCAGTAAAAAGGCAGTAATTTTGAAAAGATGTGTGGAAAAGAACCATGAGCAGAACACATTTGAGTCCATATGATCCCAGTTCATGCTTATAAAAGTCTGGATAAAGATCTTCCAAATGAAACAGGTTTCAACAGTGATTTCAACAGCAGAGAGACAGGTACCACATGCATTTTCTACACACCATTACTAAGCGCCGAGGCGAGCCGCGCCAATACCAGTGTGAAATTGCCGATGGCACGAGCGCAGGAAGGGTACACTTGCGGGACAATTTGACCTGCGCGGTTTGAGCACAGATATAAAGAGCCAGTGTGCCTATTGAGAGGGGCTTTAAATAACGCCCCCCAGGAAATAACGGCGAGCAAAGAAACAGAAACTGAGCAACATGCACTGCAGGCGTTCATGCAATGTTCAGCTTTATTGCACTGAATTCATTTACACATATTCAGTCTGACAGAACTATATTCAGTTCCTGACTGAACGGAATACAATAACCTTTTATGTATGTTAACAACTATGCAATGCATGTCTTTTTTGCAGTATTTTCAAGTGTTTCTGGAATTTACGTGTTTCCATTAGACATACAGTACAGGACAAAAGTTTGGAGACACCTTCTCATTCGATGTGTTTTCTTTATTTTCATGACCATTTACGTTGGTAGATTCTCACTGAAGGCACCAAAACTATGAATGAACACATGTGTAGTTATGTACTTAACAAAAAAAGGTGAAATAACTGAAAACATGTTTATATTCTAGTTTCTTCAAAATAGCCGCCCTTTGTACACTCTTGGCATTCTCTCGATGAGCTTCAAGAGGTCGTCACCTGAAATGCTTTTCCAACAGTCTTGAAGGAGTTCCCAGAGGTGTTTAGCACTTGTTTGCCCCTTTACCTTCACTCTGCTGTCCAGTTCACCCCAAACCATCTCGACTGGGTTCAGGTCCGGTGACTGTGGAGGTCAGGTCTCCACTTGTTGTTAAGTACATAACTCCACATGTGTTCATTCATAGTTTTGATGCCTTCAGTGAGAATCTACCAATGTCATGAAAATAAAGAAAACACATTGAATGAGAAGGTGCATCCAAACGTTTGGCCTGTACTGTATTTTCTTCAGTTTGCACAATTTGAGAGTTGAAATGGGACGTCACATGCACATTATACTCATTACAGTAAAAAAAAAAACCTAATTGGACTATACTAGTATTTCATTGTTCAACATGAACCTTGCTCAAGGGTACCTCAGGGATTTCTCAAGACCTATCACAGGTTCAGACGGCATTGGTGAAAGGAAGGGAAAGGAAACAGTTCAGTTACCTCTCCTTCCTTTACTTAATGAGCCAATTGGAACACAAACCATGACCGTCCCAAAGTCACAACAGAGCAGCACCTGCCCCGAGGCAACAGGGCCTTCAGTGTCTCTGTCTTTCAGAGACCCAACTCCGCAGGCGGACACCGGCCCACGAGACATCAAACCGCTGATCAAAGTCGTCCCCTGGAAGCACACCTTCACCGAGTCCCTGCCTTCCAAGAGAAATCAAGGAAGGGCTGCGTGGCTGACAGGGTCACACCAGAGGGAAGTTTGACTCTCACAGGAGGGACCAATGAACATGACAGCTATTATTTCACTAAATAGTGTCAATGTCATAATTTAGTGGAAGATCTTCAAGGCTGTCTAACAGATGATCTTGGAAGAGATTCGAATTGAAATAAAATCTGATGCCGCACACACACATTAATCAGAGTAGACTGTGTGTGTGTGTGTGTGTGTGTGTGTGGCAGCCCACCACAACAAACACACTGGAGACATACCTTTCGAGCAGTCCATTCCGTGGAAGCCTGGGAAGCAGTGACACACGCCTGACACGCACTCTCCGTTGCCGTGGCAGTTTCTCGGGCACTCTTGGACCGAGTCTGTAAATGGGAAGACGACGGGTGGTCGGTTTACAAATGTGCGCAGACTGAACACATCACTATCCTCGTCCTCCCACAGGCAGGAAACTGTCCCTGATAATTATCTACACAAAAAGTTCTGTTAAAGCACTCGCTGGCACAACTTGAAAGATGACTGAAGGCAGAAGAAATCTAATTGAAAAAGAGTCGTATGCGCCGAGCAAGATGCCGATCACCTTGAAAATGTAGTGAGAGCGCTAGTACAGCCTTATGAAGTTTCCGCAGTATCTGTACCTTCATTGTTAACTCAAAAATGCCTTAGAAGAGATTTCAATTACTGTTTTGGTTCCTGAAAGCACCAATAATAATGCCCAAGGTGACAGTGACAGAGGAAAAAAAATTACTAGCAAAAAGAAACCTTCAGAGGAGCCAAGACTCAAAGGATGATATGATATATATCATTTACTTAGAGCAAACAGTGTTACAACTCCAGCGATACCAAGGGAGCTGGAGGAACTGTAATTTAAAAGTTTGTTCAACTATTTATTTATGAAGGGTTGTCAGATTTCACACTGTGCACACCTGTATATTGTATAATATATATTTATATATTTTTGGTATAAAATATGTTTATAAATATATATCTAATATGTGCAGTGGTGTTTGTACGTATGGGAACTGACCTGACCCACAGGGTCATTTTCCTAAAGATGTTGCCTTTGCTACTGATCATGTCACAGTAGTGTTGATTCTGTGACACTTAATATATTGCAGGACAATTCAGTCAAGCACAGCACAATATATGCAGAAGAAAAATGTACAATTTTAAATTAAAAAAGCAAACTGAAAGCACAGCATGAGCTTTCAATACAGATATTAAATGTTTTAACATCACTTCTGTCTGGACAAATTTACCTACCTTTTGTTTTTCTGCTTTGTTTAATCTTAATTAATTAGCATACTGATCATGTGTCTTCGAAGGGACCAACACAATACATTGCTGTACAGAGTTTTTCTTGCCACTAATGACTGAGCATAATAATGTAAATATACACATATAAATATACTCAAATAAATACATCAGCATTATAAACTGACTCAAATTATTGCCGGCTTGAGCTTCTTCTTTATTGAATTTATGCTAAATTTATACTACATGTGCCCTACAGTAGCCTCAGTAGCATCAGAACCTGGACGGGCTGTGGTGCATGCCTACTGTGTTTGGTGAGCACATGTAAGGTGGTAAATATGTACAAGTGGACCTGCTCCTATTAAAACTGCAGTATATTTGGTGAGGGTACACTCTGGCCCACCTAAGTGCTTCTTAGCCCACTTTGGGGAGGAAAAAAGGGGAGCAAAGCCCAAACCAAGGAGCTTTTTCCTCAACCACTCCATCTCTTTCCACTCACCCACTCGGCCTCTGCTCAACCACATCCCCATCTCTCTCTTTTGCTCGCTTGCTTTTTCCCTCTTTTCTCTAGCTTGCTGTTTCTATTTGACTGTGGCGGGTGGAGGAGCAGAGAACCCTTCTGATGGTGTTTTCTCTCACTCCAGCCTCCCCCAGGATGGCTCTCAGTCCCTGCCCTCAGCAGGATGATATGAGGGAAGCATTAGTGGTAGAGAGAGAAGACAGAAAGAGGGGACGGGGGGGTGGGGGGTAGGATAAGTACTGAGAGAGACCCAGCCACTGACCCAGCACCACTGTGCTTAAGGACACAGACTCCTTCTCCTTCCCGTCGTTGTAGAAAGCCAGGTGCCAAGTGCCAGGGTCCAGGTACTGCACGAACACCGCTTCATTCAGGACCACTGTCTGGATGCTGCGCCGTTCCCGTGGAGACTCCACCACGCTCCACTTCTCCTTTCCATCCAGACGCTCCATGTAGTCATACTGCAGAATGTAAAGGATGCATTTTGCACAAATGACACCGTATATTACATAAAGGGCTTAGAAATGCTGGCTCCTTGCTTAATGAAGTCATGTTCTGCAATATTTACATTCTGGTAGCGGCACTTCATATAATGCACCATGTACCCCCAAATGCATGTGAGTCTGATATGACAGTCTCCAAAAGGAAGAGAAGTAAACAAGAGAAGAAATACTAATGTCTTCAATTGTGTGTGGGTTAACATATTATATATGATAATTTTGAATCTACAAAATAATTCTCATTCATTTGTGCAGTGAACAATTTAACAGAATAGTATCAAATTCATATTTTTTTTGTTTCTCCCAGCAATTAGAAATGGTTGCAATCACAAGAGGAGCTATTAGCATAAACACACATATCACACACATCCGCACGAGATGATGAGAGGGTGACACAGCCTGGTGACTACAAAGGGGCAACATCCTTCTGATTAAACTCGAACTCTCAGGGCAAAACCGAGAAATTCACTCTCCGCCACTTCACGTCCATTAAATAACATTAACCATTGAAACAAATATGGTGGTTTAATGCTGGGCTAAACCAATCCTGCAGTGTGGCAGGGGGGCCTGTCACGTACCTGTGCATGGGAAGGGGGGAGGCCTTTGCGCATGTAGACCCCGAACAGAGCGTCCTTGCCCAGGGAGATGTTGAACTTCAGGAACTGTGGCTGGTTGAGATGCAGCAGAGTCCTCCAGAACACACCGGGAGGCACGTCCTGTGTCACCCTGCGACCCACCTCCAGATCCCCTGTGTTAATGCTGGTGTTCCGTGATGCCCAGGACCCTGAGACACAGGACAAACTTCAGTTTTTGGCCTGCAGTTAACACAAATCACATTTAATCACAACACATGGTCTCTAAACTGGAAAAAAAATAATAAAAAAAGGAATATTCTCGCAAACAAGCCCCAAGCATGGTGCACAGCGCTGCACTTACTGCCAGTTTTGAAAATAGTGCTCACTGAGCCACTCTTGGCTCATCGTCACCATGTAACAGCCTTTAGCGACTGCTACTTTGGCTGCCAAGTCGATAAAGGCGCTATCTATATCTCATATAAGGGTGCAAACCCTGATATTTCGCCTTTCCCCTCATTCTCTGTTCCCTCGTTGCCTCTATCTCAATTTTTCCCTGTTGCTGGCGGCGACGGCAAATGCAAATGGGAGATGGGCAGACGGCCCTGGAATAGCAGACAAGCTCCGTCTCCGAGCTGCTGTCTGGGCGATGCACTGCGCCTGTAATCAGGTCAGATCTGCGCTGGAGACTGCGGGGCCTGACAGCGAAAATCTGTGAAACGCAGCAAGGAAATGAAGAACGATGAAAACAGAAGCACCAAGCAAGCTGCTCTGACTCCAGACAGACACCTCCAAGAAAGGGGGGGAAAGAAAAGCAAAAAAAAAAAAAAAAAAGTAATGGGGTAAAAAAAATCAGCACAGGTTTTCATTCAGAGGAATGTTGGGACCTTGTGCTCCTGATTCAACCGGTGTGAACCATTTCATAATCACCCTGCAACAGAATCCAACCAGAGAAACACACCATTAAACAGTAACCCTAACACACAGACCGAGCACAACAACGTCTCCTGCTACAGCCGACACTATTCAGCTCTTTTATTTGTCGTAAAGCGAACCATGAACTTCAAATGACACTTCTGCATTGGTGGCCTAGCGGGTAAGGAAGTGGACTGGTAACTGAAGGGTGCCTTTCATAGCAGCCCACTGGTGATGGGTAAAATGCAGAGGATACATTTCGTTGTGTGCATCCTGTGCTGTGTATCACAATGACAAAAACAATACCTTTTACTTATTTGCTGGGACCTCATCTCAAGGGGTTGTATACTGGGTTGAGAGATACAGAGATACGAAGAAAAGTTGAAGGGCTGCAATGACCAACATTTGGTGCTCATAATTATTTGGGCCTTACAATGGCCCTCGGAATTCCAGCCAAAATAGGCGTCTCAGTAGAATGCCTGACCCAGCAATTGGTCAAATACCTTTAAATTTCAAGCCAGTGACATAGTATGACATAGGACAGGGAAATTGCTTATTGGCCTAGTTGTAAACTCAATGCCACAAAATTCCATTCTGAGATGGTTGAGTGTGGACCATTTTATGAGTTCAGCCAGAGTGACCCTAAGGTTAGTTTGCCTGCATTTTGTTAGTGTGTTTCTTCATTAAACCTGGGTTATAATAACTCTTCACTTTGTTCTGCCATTTTAATTATGTCTGGCATGGTTCAGTGTGTGAAAGTTTGGAGATGCTGCAATGTGTGTGAAGATATGGTTTTGGTCAGAAGTTCATATACACTCATCAATGTCATGAGAACTTGATTTCTTTGTACTGTACCTTCTATATAGACAAGAATTTGGTGCACGTTTATGGCACATTTTCTAAATTCCACACAGGGTCAAAATATCAGATTCACTGTTAAATAATAATGTATAATATAATATACAATAAAACTGTGGGTTCTAGCCAGTATAACATATTTTTTAGCCAACACTGAAATGTAGATTAATCAATGAACATATAATGAACTTGAAAACATATTTTATTTTACAATTACCTTTGAGTTAGTGTGTGTCAGCTTTGTTCACTGACCAGTAGTGGATTTTGGCCAATACTCTTGGTTGAATTTTCACAGATGCTTGATGGAACTACAGTCAGGAGTCTGACCAGGTAGCTGTAGGACATTCTGCTTTACTGTTTCAAAGTTGCTCAAAGACTAATTTTATCCTAATTCTACATTTTTGAGATGTAGAAAAACATTTAAATGAGATACACAATAGTCATTTAATTCGGTTTTTATCTAAGTAGACAAGTAGAAAAGTAACTTTTATATATTAAATCTACAGGCCAAGTATAATAAAATATATATTACCTGACATACCTGGCATCTCAATCTTAATTAATTCTTTCCTTATGACACTAACTTATGACACTAAATATTTCGATAATATTTATGCTCATGATCCTATTGCACAAATTAATTTCCTTGCACATGGTCACATGTTCATAATAACACTAAACTCCGCCTTTTGTCAAAAAAATCCAGTTAGAGATTGTCAAGGGCATTAGGTTTAATGGCAGCTCAAAAGCCGGTTGTCAGAGATCACACAAAACACACCTGAACACCCACCAACCCACGCACACACACAAACACACACACTCTCTCCTCAGGCCACCTCCTGCGGGTCTCGCTTTAGAAGAATCACACTCCGGCCTTTTTGAAGTGGTATTAATATTGTGGGATTATGCGCTTGCTAGGCATGACTCCAGTGAAGCCGGAGGTGTTTAATCAGGTTCTCGGAGCCCGTTAACATTAGAGTCCCTTTTAATAGTTGCACAGAGAGACTCTTAATCAAACCACTCGACGGATCTGAGAAATGGCCGCCACGAGAATCGTCTTCGTTAATCATGAAGCTCACTGCTGTGTGCATGTGTGTGTGAGTCAGTCTGTGGTCTTAAAGAGTGAGAGAAAGTTTAACCTTTAAAGGTTTTTATATAGTCAGTCTGATCATTTACTCAAAGAGCAAGTTAACAATTATAAATGCTTGCTCATATAACATAGCTGGCCTTGGCAGATTAATTGTCAGGCTGTAGTTTGCTGTGTGACGTAGTGACCATTTTACTCTTGGATTTTGGTTTCATTGCGACGTGAATGTGTCCAGTTGTCCATGCTTCTTACCTTTGCCTCCAGAGGGCGGTGCGGCACCATCGCTGTTGCTGGGCAGCCCTGCACCCAGTCCATTGTTCAGCATGGGACCCTCCACTGGCTTCAGCTGCCAATTCAGACCCAGCAGGTTCATTGCTAAATGGAGAGGGCACAGAGACAGAGAAAAAGAAGTATGAATAACCACTGCAACCAGCCAGAACTACCAGCTCTAAGTATAATCTGATCAAACAGTTGCTGAGCTATAATAAGCCTAGTTTTGCAAATATATATAAAAGAATATGGAATCAAATTTGTGACACACATGAGTCCCTTGAATATAGCTCAATGTGCAGCACTGATACTGGCCTTGCTGGGCAGTGTTATGTTTCGGCGTAGTTTTGTTTCTCAGTAAGTCAGTGAGTAAATGTATTGAGTCAATGAGTCCTTTTGAACGTTTTCTGAATGCACAAGGACAGAGCGGTACAGAAAAGACAAACGTACACTGTACATAAATAAATGACTACATTCTAGGAAAAGACTCAGTTAATAAAAGTGGTAAAAAACAAGGACAAAAGAATTGCATGGTAGTGGTCAAGCACCAGTCAAACCACCTACTGCACCACTGGTAACCTGTTACCAAGGCAACTGATAGCGGGCGCCTGGTTAGAATGAAATGATCAAATCTTGCTCTCTTTTTTTTCTCCATTTTCTCAATATCAGTAATTGCCCGGCCTCAATTAGCCATTATTTTCCACGGTTACTCACTCAAACGTTCCTGGGTAATTGGCACCGTCTCGGCCACTTTTTTTCCCGTTTAATTTTTAAATCCCGCCTATTCAGAAAAGGCCGCCGCCACCTTAAAGAATGAAGCCGACTGCGACATAAACAAAGGAGCTCTGAGAAAACTTGCCGAAAGTTGACGAGAGTTCATTCCCCCTTATTTTTGGGGCCGTGGAGGGCGGCTCAACAGGAGCGTGCGGCGGAGTGGTGACAGATGAAAAGCTCCCCTTCCTGCTCCTTTTGTGTGTGTTTTTTTTGCGGCTGGGTTGCATCTTGCTTGCGGTGAGGTTCATTTAATTTTCTGCTCTCTGCTCCATATAGTCTGTCAGTGGTTTTTTTCCCCCTTTCCCTCCATTTTCCTCGCCACCGCAGACATTAAACAGGTGAGGGGATCAACGTGGAGAATATGGGGAGAAACTGGGAGAAAACTTACTTCCAGGCTCTCTCTTCACCCAATCCGATGGCGTGCCAGACAGTCCAGTCCAGTCTGACTGGTTCTGATTTGGACCTTTGCTGGACTCGGTTCAGCCATTTTTAATAGTTTTGTTAAAAATAAAGATTGGAATAAAAAAAAAATTGTGTAAGTGAAAGCAGTGCCCTGATGAAGAGTTTGGGGCCGTATTTCGTAGTCAGTTGCGTGTGTTTAGGGCATTGACATTCACTCTGCGGCGCTTGCAAAGGCGCTGGGAGGTTTTTGGACTCGAGATGTTTCCAAAAACTGCTGGAAAGGACGCGGTGAGTCTGTGCCGCTGTGATAAAGGCAATAGGGGGGGTTATTTTGATGAAAACTCGTGCGTTAACTGTTACATCGACCGCATTCTCACTTTTAAGAACCCCCTTGGGGCCTGTAGTGTACGGGTTCAAAATCCGACATGAAGACGCTGTCAGATTTTTAAAATCCCGTGGCCAGTGAAAGCGACGCTGACATATGATTTAATATACGATGGCGTCACCGGCTGTAAACTCTTGCGTACGCGCCTTGTCCCCCCACCCCGCCCCGCTCGCTCTTGGTCGGTGGCGCAGGAGGCCGCGGCGCGCCGCGTTAATGACTCGCACCCCTTTCGCTCACCTTCGCCGCGCTTGCCTATCACACCTAAATCTCATCCCTGAAAATCAATTTTCTCTCTTGTCAAATTCCATCTCCCCTCCATGCCGGGCGGAGAGAGCAGGGGAGAAGAAAAGGATGGGGGGGGGGGGGGGGGGGGGGGGGGTGGGGGGGCCTGTTCCCTCCCGCCCCCGCCCGCCTCCCTAGGTCCCTGCCATCTTCAAGGAAAAGCGCTGACACCCCGGGCGCGGCTCGGCCGCCTCTGTCAGCTCTTTTATTTGTCATGGGCGCGGGGAGAGGAACACTGCGCTGGCGCTTCCCTCGCCGTCCTCTGTCCTCCGTCTGCGTCCCTCGCTCCCTTCATCCTTCGCTCATCCCCGCTGCGCCCCGGCTTTATTGTCCCCTGGTGCCTTCTCTCCTTCCTCTGCCATCCTTTCCTTTCTGGGTCTCACCCCTATGCACCTTCACTGCATGTTCCCCCCACGCGCACACACTCACACACTCACACACACTCACTCACACACACACACATGCATTAAATGCAATCGATGGAAGAATTAGTAAAAGAATCTGGGTAATCCAACGAGCACGGAGACGCTGTGAAGCGCCACCGCTCCGTGAGAGGAGACGGGCACAGGGAGGTGGGAAATATGAACTACAGAGAGAGTGTGATTAGAGACGAGTGGGACGAGGGCCACTGGGTGTTTTAGAGAGGAAACTAACTACAGAGACACCGATCAGGGGAGCAAATGGGTAGAGAGTGTGTGATTGTGTGTGTGTGTTTTTGTGCAAATATAGAGACTTGGCTCATATCTTTTAAATCCCCAACAATAGATGGCACTGTTGACTCTATGCCAGTTTATGAATTACTGTCACAGTTGTGGTTGTGTGTGTGTGTGTGTGTGTGGGTGAGTGTGTGTGTGTGATAGAGACATACTCATAGAGAGCAAAGCACATTTAAGTCCAATGGTGCTGAGTGAGGGCAGAACATGACAACCTGGTTTAGAGGGTCCGTGTGGTTTAGGAGTTCATTTACATGGAGCTAACCCTGAGTTACTATGTGTGGGACTGTCCCTACGAGTAAACACAAGATTTCAGATGAATTTTATTAATCTGATAGTTTCCCATTTGAATAGATACATCAATGAAGTGTATCTATCAGTCTACTATCTATTTAATAACTACTTTTAGCTGTACGTGTTGTTGACTAAACATTTCATTCTTATTAGAAATGACTGTGCAAATCTAAAGATCTGATTTGCATAATAATTGTCGAACTGCAAAATCATTGAGCTGCGTGGACGGTGCGCTGCCAACATTCTGACTGACAGACGCGTTTCAATGCAATTATCCCCTAATTTAGTTTACTTAACGGACTTGGGAAAGACCACCTTCAGCCCGTAATGTGATTCATCATGGAGCAGCTGTCAAGTGAGCCATCGACCAGCGGACGAGGACACTTTTTATTGTTCTGCAGTGTTGTCACTTTTTACACCCTAACAAGGGTACAGTGAAAATCAGGAGAAAAGATGCTGCCCACATGATGCCAACACACACGTGCTCACACACACACACACACACACACACACATACACACGAGATACAGATGTATTGCGAAAACAGCAAGAAGTGTCTTTCCCAGCTGATCCTTGCTGGGTCTCAGCTGTGATGCTGCTCCACTACCACTGGCACACTACAATTAATACTTATTACAACGTGGCTGCGCAGGTTATTAAAAATAGAGATGATTTACGGAATCTTAATTGGTTTTTCTTAAACAGCACAATCACACCAACTTTTTACGACAGAGCCCATTACAACTGTGTGTGTGTGTAAGATTTTTTTGTTCTCACCCCGAATGTAAGTCTTTTTTGAGAAAACATTTTTCCGTAGACTAAATCTTGCTCTTATACAGAAGATGAATATCATTAAATCAATTGCATTCATTGTTCAAATGAAATAATGTTACTATAACATTAGCAATATATAACATAAACATAGAGCAGGTGTATTTCATTCATGTAAAAAAAAAACTTTTGTAACAGATAAACCGTTACAAAATAGTGCCAATAACCAATATTCTCTTGATTTGTCCAGTCCCGAATGTCAGACCACACCACTTTTTCAGATGTATACCGATATGATATTCTCTCCAGTATGGCATATGTACACATCAGTGTGAATCTGACTGGAATCTCCGTGGAAGCTGTCACGCGTGATGGAAACGCAGTTTGTGTACGTATGGGTGCGTTCGTGCGAGTGTTTGTGTGTAGCTGACTGCTCTCTGTCAAAACTGACATGGCGGATGTCTGCAGCGTTCTGCAGAGACGGAGGTGATAAGCTGCTGCTGTTCTAACAGGCCTGACAGGAGGTCTTTTCAGATCGTGCAGCTACTGGATGATAAAGGGTGAAAGAAATCAGTTTATTCTAAACAGTAATATGCATCTGTTTCTATGACCGGTTATGTAATATTTTAACACCGGTGTATAAAACATTGGGTGCAGGGCAGGGACCCGCCTAGCACCATCCTGTGGACCCCACCAAGCATACACCACACGGCGTTAATAAACTTTAATGGTACAATAATGGATTTTCTAGCATGCAGACCATGGCGCAAAAATTAACTGGCCAAATAACTTAAGAAGCTCCAAAAGCCACCATAATTTCCTGGAATAAAATAATAACATCATTACCCTTATTGTAAAATACTGTTTTTGTTCTGGAACTGTAAAACCGCTTCCTGTTTCTTTTTTTATGTCATATATGTCATGTAAAACATTGATGGGGTTCTTACACCCCCCTCTGTCCCCACACAGACACACATTCAGGTGGCAGGTTTGTGTCCATATGTCCGAGTTTTGGCTGCAGCAGATCTGTTCTGGAGGGGTGCTCACGTGTGGAGGGGGAACGGATATTGGGGCGGACACCACTGAGTTACAGACTAAAAATACAACTTGCCCTGTGTGGGTTCATGTGTGTGTGTTTGTTGCGTCTTGTGTGTGTGCGTGTGTGTGTGTGTGTGTGTGTGTGTGGTTAAATGACCACATGGTTTCAGTACAGGACTGAAGCGTGTCTTCTTTTCACCACAAGAACAAAACAAAGGTGCATTTCAATGAGTGTAACAATACACACATGCGCAAGCATCTCTCTCTCTCTCTCTCTCTCTCTCTCTCTCTCTCTCTCACACACACACAGACACACACACACACACACACACACACATAGAAATGTGGGAAAAACTGCTGCCGGTGAAGTCCTCAGGACAAAGCTATGGGATATGAATTTGAGAGTTTGCATACACACATCTACAGTCATTCTCTCTCTCACACACGCATATACACAATATATACACACAAACAATCTTCTCTCCATCCACAATCTTCAAAAAATCTTCATAGCAATTTGCTTCCACACCTGATGTGCTCTCAGCCTGTCACTCTTCATTCTGTGTTCGCTTATGTGTGTGGAGGGGGATGGGGTATATATAGGGTGTGTGTGTGTGTGTGTGCGTTACCTGCAGCCTAAGGTTAGCTTCTGCCTGTTTCTGTGCGTGACAAAACGGCGAGTGTGCACACTTCTTCTTCATATTATCATAATGGTTATTTGTATGGAGCGCATGGTGTGCACATGCTTGCATCCTGTCCTGTATCCGAGTGGGTTAACTGTAGCCCGAGGAAGTGTGCATTAGTGTGTGTGTGTGTGTGTGTGTGTGTGTGTGTGTGTGTGTGTCATTGAACTGAAGGACAGAGCTGAGGGTCACCTACACACACCCACCACGGCTCTTGTAAGACCAAACCGGAAACTAGGCCATGCCATCCATCTGAGCCCAGCACTACACACATCACACAATTACTCTGCCATAATTGGACCAGGAACAGGGACCTCCTATTACTTAAACGGTAATTTTCCCTCACCTTATTTTTGCAATCTCCCTCGGCCTTCCTAATAAACGTGTATTAGCTGTTCTAATTTACCAGTAAATTAACAAGACTGACCTCAATTAAAGCACTAATTGTGCGTCAGGATTCTCCTGGTCAGCAGAGGTAATTGGTTTACAAAAATCGCATTAGAAGACGAGGCGCACTGAGACCCCTCCAACAACACACCCACAAGTTTATCTCTGCAACTGCTGAGAATTGTCGTCATGAGCAACTGAATACGCGATGGTTTAAAATAGGCTTTTCAAAATCGCTGCACAGATCACACCACTCACACAAAAAAAAAGACGAGTGAGAAATTACTCAAGAAAGAGACGCCATCCTCTTACGAGTTTTAAAAACTGTCAAGAATCAGTAAATGGACTGGTTCACATTTCCATCGTTCCATTTGCTGAACCTAGACCAGAAATGTAGCACTATAGCACACATAGAACGGGTGTTCTGGTCGCCGCACGTTGGCAACCTCAAAATCGTGTAAACTGAGCTGAGCTCATCAGACCTTTTAGTGGGACAAGAGCTCAGCTTGGTTTTTGTCCCACTGTCTTCTGTGGCTCCTCGTGCAACAACACAAACACAGATTTCCTCCAAAAACCAAAATCGAGGCAGAAAAGGATGGATGAAGAAGGCAAAAGCGCTGATCTCCATCTGGGCACCTCCATCATGAGAGTTTGTTCTTTTTGCTGAGCTTGTCATGATCATGCCTGTACCCCCAATCAATCATTTTTGTAGGTAACTTGAGTTTTGATGTTGTAACTGAGGGAGAAGTGTCCTCTGAACACATGTCTGGTGGACTCAGGCCCTTACTGGTAGCGACTGTCAAGCTCCACCATCTGGAGTCCTGGGCTGGTCTACAGCGCGTGCTCAGAGCGTTACACGGGAAGTGATGTTCCGTCTGTATGTTTTGTTAAATTAATTGTGCGGCGGCAGTGTGGGGGGGGGGGAGCTGACGGCGCCTCAGACCTTGATTCTCGAAGACAGTCCATCAAAACCAACAGGTCCCGCAGGCCCAGCCGCCGAGAGCTGCGCTCTCCAGTTACGGATTAAATGCAGTTTAGGAACTGTTTGCATTCCTGCGCTGCCGGCCTTCCTTTCCCCTGTGGGTGCTGCATGCGTTGCCGTGGCAATGCCGATATGGGCCGAGAGGGAAAGCGAGGGAAGGAGGGAAAGACAATGAAAGAGGGGTGAGAAGACCAGAGGGCAGACGTTTCAGCAAATGAGGAACATGGTCACGGGGCTTTGAAGTTCAAGTACAAAGAACAGCGTCCGCCCGGGGGCGCAGGGGAAGGTTGATGTTCGGGGTCGGGTGGTTCAGGAGACAGGGTGGACCCTGTCTCCGGGGGGGGGGGGTCAGGTGTCCTGGAAGAAACTTCAGATGACTTGGTAATGAGAGCAGAGGCACCTTCTCTATTCCCTGCCGGGCTTCATAAACAGCCACGCCGGCCTTGGGGGACAGGCCTCTCACAAGTGATGCAACCAAACTGTAATTGTCTGTAATTCCGAGGCAAGGGCAATTGTTGATGAGTCTCTCTGCAAACACACACACGGATGCAATGAGTGAGAGAAAGCAGAAGAAGAAGAAGAAGAAGAAAAAAAACCCCTAGCCAATCCAGCGCCAGCGATAATCCGTGCGCTGGCTGGCCCGAGTTTATTTTGGACTAAATGAAACGAGGCGGCGAACGCTCAGCCAGCCGCTCTGAAGCCTTATTTCCTGTGCCGATAAGGCCTCGCCGCTCTCGCGGACACCACCCGCCTCATCCATCCACATTAGCAACAGGAAATGAGCGGGGTTTCAAATCCCGGGCCGGATCAATGGCGGCCAATTGGAAAGGAAAACACACGTTCCCCGTCTTAATTACACCTCGCCCCCTCTCGTCCGCCACCCTGTCTCCCATCCGTCGGAGGACTCCTCCAGACTCGGCCCCCTGTTTCCCGAAGTGGCTGCAGATACGATGGCAGTGCCGGTGAACTGCTGAGAACGGAGGAATGCTCCGGCCGACGGCGCTATCTGATCTGTCCGCTGTTCAGCTGCGAATTCCGCCTCTAATCTCATCACTTTGCACGTTGTCTCCTCAAATTAGACCCAACAGCTCAGCAAACAGCGTCCAATCCAAAAATTAACCTGTGATGGGCTGAGAGTATTTTAGTACATCATCGATACAACATACAAAATGTGATTTATCTGGAAACCTTAATCTTTTATTTTACTTTTTAATGCAAATGAGTCACATGATTTCAATTTTTCTGAAATCAAGGTCACAATCAAGGTCAGTTGCTGTTATAAAATGTTATAACCACTCTGACAACCAGTATGGTGAGTAAACTTAATGGTACATTTATGCATGTTTTAGATTTCATTAGATTACTAAGATTCACTGGGGTCTGTGTATGTTACTGTTTAGTTTGCCCCACAAGGCTGTCACTCGCTTAAAAAATGTTTTATTAATTTATATTCCAGTTTGCCTTTAACTTCATTGTATCATAAATAAATAAAAAAATGTAATATATCTTTTTCAATATCAATATTTTTACATTGAGACCACTAATATAATAAAAATCATTGCATGAAGAAAAAAACATCAGCTTTCTACTGAATGATGTCAAGTGTCAAAGCGTGGGCACTTTTACAAAAGTGGTCTAATTCCTGAGGGGGGTGTCTGCAGTATGTGTCACCGCAGTGCTTCTGGGTACCCCCACCTCCGGTCCACCTCGAAGATCTCCCCTCGCTTGGGCAGAATGGGGCTGTCATGCAGATGGATCTGACACTGTTGTGTCCCTTGGCCTTTCTACACTCCATCTCTTGGAATAAAATGGATTTCTCGCGTGAGCCCCGGGAGCGAGGTGGGATGAGACGGCGGTGGCCGTGGCGTCGTTACCGAAACAGATTCCATTTCTTTTGATACCCTCCCTCCCCCTTCCTCACATCCATCTCCCTCATCCCCATTTCTCTGCCTCGGGAGATCAATGCTTGTGCTTTAAAACGCCATCCTCTTAACGCACAACAATTGCTCTCTCCCCTCGTTTTCCCCTTTAATCCCTTCTTTCTTACTTTCTATGTATGCGGGTGCACTTTGGCCTCAGCTCTGCATTCTGGACTATGTTTACACCTCATTCTTAACATTTTATGTACCACTTGAGAATATATGCAACCTAAATGTATTACATGATTACATCTGTTGCATGAAGAAATGATACATGGCATGGAATAAAGATTTAAACCTTTCTGAATACATTAAAGGTCCCCTAATATGGCCTTTTTTATATATCTGTCTTAGTGGTCCCCTAATACTGTATCTGAAGTCTCTTTCCAAAATTCAGCCTTGGTGCAGAATTACAGCCACTTTGATCCAGTCCCACAATGAGATCTCCCCAGAACGTGGCATTTCGGTGTCTGTAGCTTTAAATGCTAATGAGGAGGAGAGAGGTGAGACGAGGAGGAGAGCGGCCTATAGAAGTGAGTGGGCATTTGCGGAAATTACGTTATCAACACCATTCACCAACCACAATGTTTGGCATAACCAGGAACTCGTATCTGCGTATTCCCAGAAAATGATAAAATTAACCCACTGTTTCTACAGCGCCTCACGTGACTGCAATGCTTCACAAGCCATGGCGGTCAGTGGATAATGTTTTAGGGGAGGGGTGGGAAATTCTCTGGCCAGACAAAGGATGAGAAAGGAGAGGTAACCTTTCCCCTTATGAGAAATTCCAGATCAGACTGCCTGAACAGTGAAGCAGAATGGCCAAATCACTCTTTACACCTATCGCCGATTCTAGCCACTGCAGGACTACAGACAGGCTAGGGGAACTAGTAATAATGTTAAATAATCGCTCAAAGTGAAATTTACATAATAGGGACCTTTATGGCAATGATCAAATTCACACAAAACAGAAACTCTCCCCATGCAACAATACTTTTATGAAATGAACGAGCTTTCTGCTCACATTTACAGATGTCAGCTCTGTGACAGATTTTGTACCATGTTCTGTTATGAATGCATCTCCTCATCCATAATAAGTTGAGTCTCGACACACAGAATTGACTGGCTGTATAAGACTTCCACCCAGACTCCGGCTCGGTCGTTTGGGACAGACGGGCATTAAATATTCAGCTCCGTCTATGTCTGGACCTGAGGAGGGCTGCTACTCCAGCTGACTTTCCTTTCCATTTACATTTACTAGACGCCCTTATCCAGAGCAACTTACAATCAGTAGTAACAGGGACAGTCGCCCTGGAGACTGCTCATGAACGCATTGGTAGTAAGTTGGGTTTGAACCTGGGTCTTCTGGTTCATAGGCAAGTGTGTTACCCACTTGGCTACTACCACCCATCTCCTTTCCTTTTCTTCATTGCTCACGTCTACAACAAGCCTGTAAGGTGTGTATGGAGAAGATGAAGTACAAAGTAGTCCCATCACGTGGTGGCCAAATTCATAGTAATACACCCTACCATAGGGACCTATTAAAGATTGACCATTGTCCTCACCTGTCCACCAACACATACAGTTACTGAACTATCTATGCAAAGTTCAATTGATCGTAAACAGCAGAGAGGCAGGGCGACCAAAATCTCATTAAATATGATCATGACTCACGTCAAAGACACAGAGCATTAAATCAGTGTAATCCCATCAAACACGCTCGTTTATTTCTGCTTAATAGGAATCTGATCTTTTGTCTCCTTGATGGATGTTTGTCACGCTGCCACCAGTCGCTGATGGCGGAGGCAGAAAGAAAGAGGAGTGCAGGGAGGAAAATAAAGAGCAACAGATGAAAGGCGTCATCTTCAGAAGTGCAGCATAGGCTGCCTTTTGTTTACCGGAACAGACGGGCAGGAAATAAATAAAGAAACACATGGAATTCAGAATAATGAAATAAAAATAACAAAGATCAGAGGCCGATACTGGGCATCTGGAAGTGGACATTTCAGGCCGGGCCAGAGACAGGCTGGGCAGGGGTGAACAGCGGGCCAGCGATATATACTGATATATTCCAAATTTACAGAAGTAAACAGATACAAACAAGGTAGGACTGTGTGATAGTTACATGTAGAACTTTTTCTAAACTACATTACACCCCAGCCCTGATTTTTTTACGAGAAATCAATGATCATGGTGATAAATTCCCTAATGAAATTGTTAAATTAATGTCAGTTGTTTGTTTTATTAATTTCACACATCCCAACTCTGTAAACTAATGATTGATCTCCTCCAACAATATTGTATTGCTGGTCATAGAACAATAGGATAACAGACTCTCTACACACATCATGTCATTGTTACATAAAATACTTCAATAATTATCCAATTATGTTGCACCTCTGCACACTGGTCATCAGAATGTAGAATTTAAATGTTGATATTGACTCAGATGATTATTTGAGAGATGAGCATAAATAGAGAAAGAACACAGAAACTTCTGAACATGAGGTGCATTTTTCTTCTCTCTCTCCTGGCTGAACTTTTGTTCCCTTGCCCTTGTATCGACTTCCCTCGGCCAGATACAATATGTTCTGAGCTCCCTGCTTCCAGGACCGAGGACCCTGCTGATAGGGTAGCAGCTATACAGCACTCACCATATGCCGTGTGCAGCGATGGGGCCATATGTGCGTCCCATCACCCCCTGCGCCTGTCCCCGAGGCCTGACCCTGCCGTCACACACCGGGTCAGGTGAGGGTTAAGAGGACAATTTGCAGGACTTTAGTACATGTACACATTCAGACTCATTCGGCCAACTGTCTCCTCTCCTCCAATGTTTTCATTCATGATTGTGTGTGTGTATGAGTATATACATTTATTATAGGACACACACATTTGGCTTATGATGGTGAAGGTGAGTGTGTGTGACTCACTGGTTTACACCAACAAGGCGATGGGCCTAAAAATACCAGGACAGAGCAGAGGAGACTGGGACCGGCACTGATTTGTCTCATCTGACACACGCCACATGGTCTGCCATCGCTGATGGACGATCTGCTTGCTGTCCCAGCGCTCACAAAGGTGACACTACATGCCACAATGCGCACACACTCCACCCATGTGCACACTGAGTCGAGGCTCAAGGGCACCAGTAGAGCATGGCTCCTTGTGTGTGTGAGCGTGGCATGATCTTGTATGATATACTGACGTTGTAAAAACTGACTCTCTCCCAGAAGCCGATTAAGGGACCTTAATGGTGCCGCTGGGCCACCGCTGGTGCACTTTCCCTCTGTTCCCATCTCCAGCAATTAGGAGACATGAATCTAGGCATCTTTAGTGGTAACTGACTACCAGCAAGAGGTGTGAGTGGAAAAAAAAGAGCAAGAGTTTTGCTTTTTGAACAGACATGATGACAGACCTGTGTCTCTTTTGCATCAGGACTGCACACCTGTCTCCTAGCAACCGCCCCCGCTGTTCCACCATTGAAGGAGCCACTCTTCGCCTGTTCTCCAGAGTGCCGTTTTCCTGCTACTCCGCCTCCCTTCCAGTGGCTTTCTTCACTGCCGCATCGCTGGGCTGAGCCTGGTGTTCTGGGGCGCCGTAAAGGAAATAAAAATATCTTCCTCCCACTCCCACTCTCTCTCTCTCTTTCTCTCACTCTCTGTGTTCTCCATGTGGGCCGTACATGATTCCCTGGAAAGTGGGGCTGCTCTCAGTGGAGTGTGTGTGTGTGTGTGTGTAGTGTACTGGGGAAAGTGCTGCTGCAGCACATTCGTCTCTGTGTAATTTAGAAGCATAGCCACATCTGGGTTTTACACCCACACACCCACACACACACACACACACACACACACACACTATTGTTCTCAGTATTTTCTGTATATTAAGGACAGCACTAAATGTGGCAAATATTGTGAGCGAACCTGAATTTGTCGATGCTGTGCAGCGGGCACAGAGCATCAGAACTCATAATGGGTCCAGACGAAAAAAAAAAAAAAACAACCTGCGCTGCAACCTTTTCGGATTAACGGTGCGGCGAACATGTTGGCGGTTTACATTTTGTACTTTTTTCTCACGTGTGGCGGGGTGCTCAGTGTGAGGGTGACCTACATAGCCCCTTTCCCTCCCCATAAGAAATAAAAAAAATCAGCTGCGAGTTACTTTGAACAGTTCCAACACGGCCACCGTGGTGGGCCGGTGCTGCTTAATCCGGACGATTTTTCTTCCGGAGGCTTCCGGCTCGGCCTGTGTCTGCTGCACAGTGTAGGGATGGAAGACAAGGAAAGCCCCCCCAGGGCAGGGAGGCTGAGGCAGCACAAAAGCATGGAGGACGTCAAGGACGCCTCCAACAGAGTGGAAAAAAAAAAAAAACCCCACAAAGATGTACATTTAAAAGCGAAAACTCAAGGGGGGCGGGTGTCAGGGTGAGACGTGTGCATTATGATTATTATTTTTTATTTTTTTGCTGATTCCTCCACTCTCCCTCCCTGACTCCCCCATCTGTTGAGCCTCTGTCTCCAGGGACGCTGGGGGCAGAGAAGGGCCTGGTGACACATCTGCCCCTGTTCTGGGTTTTTAAGGGGGGGGGGTTGCGGAGGCAAACTGCCAACTTTATGCTTACAAGGCCAAGCGCTTCCGAACCGAGGGCGCGGAATGCTAATCTCAGCCCGTTTGTTTTCTTAATCTCTTTCCCCTGCCCTCTCCCGCTCCCTCGGCGACCAACTTTTCCCTCTTTCCGAGCGTTACTTAAAGCCACCTTCAGCAGGACGCCGCCGGGAGGCCGCCCTTCCGCGCGCGGCCTCCGAATGTCACAGGCAGTCACCTCAACTCGCCGTGACAACTGCCCCGCTGTGGCCGCACGCTCCCAGAGCAGCTGAGCGGTGAGCGTGGCCACGCCTCGCTTAATGCGGCGATCTGCTACGGTGCCGGGCTGCTGTGTCCTTTCCTGTCCCCAGCAGCCTGTCTTTACTGTCCTGCTGGGCTGCACAGAGCACGTTATCAATGCTACTAGCTAACAGATGACAAAGAGACACAGATTTTTATGTTAATTCTTCCGAAAAAAAAAGCAATGGATGTTTCATATGGATTATAATGGTGTTAAAAGGAGAAACATTGGCTGACTGGATGCAAACAGCCGAACGATGGGATGAGAAGTACATCTCTGTGACAGGTTACCAGTGCAAACCAGGTAAAGTAAAACTTTGAAAGGATGTTGTTCTTGCAACTTATCTTTGTCCTCTACTTTATTCAACAGAACACCAGTTAGACCCTAAAAAACACACTGATGCTGACATCCCAGTAGGCCACACTGTACTGGAACAGCGTGTTCTTTTTCTTTGTGGTAATGATATCACTCTCTGGCTTTTAGCGTATATGCATCCTCTTGGTGAAGTCTTCACTGCTCTCCTCTCAGTTACTGGATGCCAGTGGAGCCTGTAGAAGCTTTATTGTATTTGGTTTTTATTTTCACATAGAATTATTAAATCAATTTCTTACCATTAAAAAACAAAAAAATCGAAGCAAATCTTAAAATGTGGGATGTGGGACAATGTGGTCAAAATAGTGCGCAGTGCAAGACAAACTGGGCCACGTATGCACGCTAACTTCATGAATCACCAACACTACCGCCAACTACAATCCCCCCTAACAGTATTGATGTTATTCCAGGATGAAACGAAACAGATCATCCCCTGCCAACATCATTAGATAAATCAATTAATCAATCCCGCAGAGCATAGGCTGTAATTAATACCCTGAAAAAGAAGCGTTTGTCTCCAGTAATCATGCAGAATTAACTGTCCTTGATGGAAAAGGGACGAATGTCACACCCATCCCATCCTGCTATTGAGGTCAGGTGAGATTCAGCGCCTCAGATTCAATTCAAATTGAACACAGGAAGTGGCCTGATGCACGGCAACTACTGTTTACTGCAAAGTCTCCTCTCACCACATGCCCGGTTTTCTGATCCGGACACTGGCAACGTTTCCTGCCCATACTGCCCATACTGTTACCGCTTTAATATGAACAGCGGTTTTAATTAGCCATAAATCCACAGGCAGTGCTTACCGATGAAGTAGGACAGCAGGATGGCCAGCAGGGTGGCTGCAGCGATGGCCGACACGGCCACACACTTCCAGCTGCAGTACTTGGAGGGCTTCTTCAGCTTGAAGGCGCTTCTGGAAAAGGTGTTTCTGGGTAAAAGACGGGGTGGCGGTGAGTACACCGTCCCCGAGGTCAGAGGGTAGCCTGGAGACGAGCTGCTGAACAGGGGCGTGGTCCCCGATGATGTCTTGAACAGGAAGTGCCTGCAGACAGAGAAGATAACAGCCACATAAACCTCCCCAAAGTCTCTCGAAATAAAGGCTTCTAACATAAAGACGTACGGAATTTTGACACAATAATGCAGGATTTCTTCTGTACCATGTAGTAACTAATGGCCTCTGCTGCAATTCAACAAAACACAGGGTAGCCACAAGAGGTGAAGTGAACAACATCGATTCTCTCATTACACCTGTCAAGTGAACAGTCAGTTCTGGAGGCAGGAGACATTGGAAATTGCGATGCTAGGCAACTGGGTCAGAAGTCTTGTGGACTGTTCCTGATCCGAAGTGGTTGATATGGACCTAAAATAGATGAAGGCTGGCCTGTATGGTGTTCTGACAGAAGAAGCAGATGCATGTTACAAAAATATACAGCGCCCTGGTCTCAATGTAACTGATCATGTACCAGAAGCTCAGCAGGACGGCCCTCAGTGCTGTACCTCAGAACGTAATGGACCTGCTGCAAAAGTGACAGATACCACAGAAAACCTTCAGAAGTCCCGATGGCTTGGACAATCCCATGACAAGAGGCAACTTTCAGGTTTTACCATACCATACCATATTTATTAATAAAGCACTTTAACATAAAAAGAAGCTGAAAAAAGTGCGGTAAATTAAGATTAAAAATTAATATTAAATTACCAGGGACAGGACCAACATAGACAAAAAAGTTCATTAAAAATGAAGAATAAAAAATTGAATAAAATAAAACAAGAACATGCAGCAATATGAATTAAACAAGGGGTTGAATAAAGCAGAAAACAGATTTAAGACAACATAGTAAAAGAGTTGCTTAAGAAACCACATAGAACACTGCATAACAACACCGTATAAGAACTGCCTCACACTGGGTTGAAAGCCAGGGTGTAAAAGTGAGTTTTTTTGTGATTGACGGCGCCTGTCCGACACTGATTGGTAGGTCATTCCATAGACGTGGGGCGGCCACTGCAAAGGCCCTGTCGCCTGTGTGCATGCAATGTGACCGAGGAACAGACAATAGCCTCTGGTCTGAAGACCCGAGAGAAGGGGGGTGGAGTGTAAGAACGGAGCAGGGCTGCCAAATAGGCTGAAACCGAGCATATTGGTGACTTAAAACAAATAAAGGGGACTCTGAAACAGACAGACAGGCAGACAAGCTATTTTCTTCAGATCTTCTTGTGCTGTGACGGGTTGGTTTCGTTGATCGAAAGCTGTGACCTGAGCAGGACTAGAAGAGTCTGACCAATCAGACCACAAAGACATGGTGCCCACTCTAGTCGGAGCCATTCTGCTAACATAACACAATTTTACGTTTTTTTCACCAAAGGCATCCAAAAACCAGGAACTCCGTTGAGATGGTATTTTGTTCGGAGATAAATAAAGAATTTATACGCCTGTAGAATAAAAAGAGCAAATGAGGACAGAGCGCCGGCAGCGGGAAATGGCGCTCGCGTTGGGATCTGCTCCGGATGGCTGTTTGCTCTCTGCCTCTCTCTGCTGTTCCCAGGTGGGACAGAGCTGGTGGGAGCTCTGCTAGAGGCAGCCAGTTGAAGGATACTGTGTGTGTGTGTGTGTGTGTGTGTGTGTTTCATGCACGGTGTGTGCCTATCATGGGGTGCGCGCCGCAAAAGTGCGTTACACAACACTGCAGACGGCTCGGTGGACATATGGGCACAGTTGCACAGTGCTGCCGGGCACTTACCGACTCCTCTGGGATTTACACAACACACCCAACACACACACACACACACACACACACACAAACACTCTTCCGCAGGATTACAGGGCCCTTCAATTATTCACCAGCTTCCGCCTGTCTCAGGTAAAACACTCGGCGGGCCCAGCTGTACCCAGAGCTCGGTCGGTGTTACGCATCCCTCTGTAGCAGCTGCTGTATACACACACACACACACACACGCCAGATCAAAGCAGACACCCAGGCTACACCGCAGCATTTCCTACACGTACACACTCACTTGTGTTTAGCCGGGAGCTCCTTAACCCAAAGAGAAAAGGACGACGAGACAAGGCCGTCGTCTGAGTTGAGCGGCTTTGATAAAGCTGCTGGAGGAAGAAGGCGTGTCCGGTTCTCCCTGGTTCTGCCTCCCGTCTGCCACCGTCTCATTATCAGCTGCCGCCACGTTAACTACTCGCTACATTAGATTATTGATGAATCTCCCACAATTCTGCTTTGTACTTCAATAATTTAGTGGCTAATTACAGCTGTGAGCGTCGCGGTGGCGTCGCCTCGCGTGTGAACGGAGGCTCGTCTCCTCGACGAGCTCCCAGCCATAGTTCTGTTGGTGCACAGCGAAGAACAAGATGTAGCGATCCGTGTCTGCCCTCCGAAAACCCATGCGGGCATCATGGTCAGAGGGATTTTGGTAAAGACAGAAAAGATCGTCTGATTCCCTTCGATGGCCCGTCACCAACACAGGCATGAACCAGTCAAAAAATATTGTAGTTCTATAATAGATTCCAGAGGAGAAATTTGGCTCAAATCATCAAAAGCACCAAATCCCGAGCAGCTAAGGTGCCACCAAGGTGCCACCGAGCAAAGCACCGTCCCCACACACTGCTCCCCGGGCGCCTGTCAGGGCTGCCCACTGCTCACCAAGGGTGATGATTAAAAGCAGACGACACATTTCATTGTGTCACCGTGTGCTGTGCTGCAGTGTTTCACAATGACAATCACTTTCGCTTCACTTTCATAAATATGTTCTAAAAGAACTTCCAAACAAGTACTAAACTAAAATAATCCTTTTCGGTTCAAGACAGTCAGTTTGTATGTTAAGTCCATGTGTTTGCTGGAATTATAGGAGGATGTTGTGATCAGCTTTCATGATTACTTTAGCCTCCATATTAATTGCATGCATTATCATTAACTCGTTATCTTTGCCCCCACTTAATGGGCAGTGGTGGCCTAGTGGGTAGGGAAGGGGACCCGTAATTGGAGGTGCCAATGATAAGTACTGTCCCCACACAACGGGCGATTTTCATGGCTGCTCACTGCTCACAAAGGGTGATGGGTTAAATGCAGAGGACACATTTCGATGTGTGCTGTGCTTCACAATGACAATCACTTCACTTAAGAATTGTGTTACAAAGGAATTTACTGAAGTTGCTATCTAGCTAGAAGTGGCCCACCCTCTCTCGTAATACCTCTATAATTCTTCTCCAAAAATGATTAAGGTTTACCGCCCAGTTAACACATTTCAGACCTTTCAATCAAATGACTTGTTTGAAGTGAGTGAAATTTGAGTGAAATTTACTTAAGGCTGTTAAAATACATCTTTCTTTCCAATGCATCTTCTTTTAGACCGCATCCTTCCCTTCCTCAAGACGCATCTCACAACCCTACCAACCCAGGCCCAGTCTGAGAGCACCTGCCCACCCGTAGAGAGGCAGATGCAGAGACAAGGTGAAAAACACAAAAGAACCTCAACAATCGATTAAGGAAATGGATGAGGAAAGGCCACACCGAGAATCCTCATGTGCGTATTTTATTTTAAATAAACTGATGTCAAGCTCACTTGAGGGTACAGTAACTTGGGGACTCAGGAATAATTAATTGCAAGTTTTAACTCCCGCCTCCACCAGCCTCTTCACCTGTCAGGCCCTCTTTTAGACAAAGAGTGAAAAAAAAAAGCCAGAATAGAAAAAAAAAAAAAACAGGGAAGGGTTGTATGCTAGATGCTTCCTGACAGGCAGAGAGGTGTGTATCTAAAAATATGGTGCCGACGCCTCCGGGCACCTTTCCGCTGTGCCCCCCCGTTTACACTCAGACTCGACTCCACATGGGGCTGCACCGTCCGCACCCAAACACCAGGGGCACTTAGACTGACAGGGATGGCGTAGGTGAAATTAAATAAAGGTGGGGATCCTTGGTGATTGACTAAGTGTGTATGGGTGTGTATGTGTGTGTGTAAGCATTGATTAAGTTGAGGTAAACTCATTTCCTTTCTCTTCAGTCCCGGTGTAATTGCAGGTTTGTTGTAGGGAAGCGAATACATCAGTGGAGGCGCCTAATTATGAAGCACAATGAAAAGCGTCACATTTCCAAGGGGCTGCTTAATTGACGTTGATTTATGTTGTACAATGTTGTTGTGGAGTGAAGATTCCGGAAGCGCACAGGCCAGCTGGTGGAGGTGAATGGACAGGAATGCCGGGAGAGAAAAGGGAACCAGACGAGGGGGAGGACAGGAGGGAAAAAAAGAGGAAAAGGGCGAGAGAAAGACAGAACAGATGGAGGTGAAATGGAGAGCAAACGAGAGGTGCAGAATAAGAGGTGGGAAAACGGGGAAACAGAAAGATGAAAGAAGGGGGGGGAGTAAGGTGAATAAACAATAAAACCAGAGAAACTGAATGGAGGAGATAATTCTGGACGGATGTGAGGTGGGTCACACATGACTGACAGAAAGAGAGCCAATGAATGAAAGATGTGGAGAAATGGTAACACAAGCTGCATGGCACATGCATGGGACACATGAACTACTTTATTAAGTTACACATGGAGTGCTGGTTCTGGGTGAAGGAGGAGCCCAAAGTATTTGTAATACTAATAAAACAAAATAATTTACAGCAATAAAAGTTTTCAATCCACAGTTCCTCTGTGAAATCGAAAAACGGTCACCTCTGAAATCCCTCCCCCTCTCATGTACAAGGGCCTTGCCGATAATAATATCTTGCATAACATCCCTGTGTCACCATCTATTGGAAATAATGACCTCTTGTGTGGTTTCTGCAATAGAAATAAAACTGCCTAAACTTAGAGGGCTCTGACTGTCCATCATGATGATTTTATGAATGATTTATTAACTTTTTTTTTAAAAATATCCCTTTAGTTTTGTGCAATTCTGTAATTGGAGCCAGACACACGTGGATAGACACTCTACAATGCCAGACAGAAAGAAACTGATGCTTATCCCTCTAATGTACACACACACACACACACACACACACACACACCTTGGACAGGTCATTAATCAGGCTGTTCTAAGGAGAGATGGAGGGACCTGACTGACGTCTCCATCTGTGTGAGTTTCTGTGTGTGATTACAGAGACTATATTTCTGTCTAGTAGTGTACTGCTGTGTGTATTTGTGTGTGCTATATACTCTGTCTTTCCCATTTATATCTGTTTTTAACTCTATTTGTGTTCGTATATCCACAGTATAACTGTGTGTGCACACGTTTCCCATGCAATGTGTGCACGCGTGTGAGGCTGCCGGTGTGTGACAGCCATCAAACCATCGCCACTCATTAGCTGTGACAGAGGCAGCAAACCTCTCATCACCAAACATCCACTTAGAGTCAGACTCAGCTGTCATATTTACCCCATCTACCCCCCAGTACTTTCTGAGCATGCACGCACACACACACCAAACTGACGCCTAATACATTAGGATGCACCATTCTTTATACTAGATTGTGTGTACGTGTAATATTCTTTATACTGTAGTACTGTGGTATTTTTGTGAATGTGAATTCAAACCAAATATGTGCAATAAGTGGGATTCACAGTTAGGGCTGCACTGAAATCTTGCATTCTGCACATGCAATGCCCACTGGGCTGGGCCCAACAAGTCGTATTCTACCCAGACAATTTATTCTTTTTATAGTTTTCAGATGGCTAAGGACTCCTATGGCCAGAACAGTCCGTTATTAAATGTGTTTTCGGCCAACATTAACAGCCATATAATACTGCTTAAACAGCAAAGCTGTAAAAGTGAAGCTTATACTTTTTCATTAGACAGAAAATTGAAGTTTTAAAAAGCGATTGTTTCTCAGTTGCATGAAAGAAGACAGGTAAGAAAAGAAATGCAGTAATTCAGCTTTATTCCTGTCTGAAAATTTACTGCAACACCACTTATTCGAACATTGCAAAATAAAATAATTTTTTTTTATCTAATCTAAAAAAATATCTAATCTAAAAAAATATCTAAATATTCTACCCAGAATCTAAGTTTACCCAGAATCGTGCCACCCTTTTTACAATGTAGCTGAAACATGTAACTACAAACAACCAATACAGCATTTGCATGTGCAAGCGAGCATGTCCACATAGCCCATTAATTAAAAAGTTGCACCATCAGTGTTGAGGGGTGCAATATGTTCATGCACATCCCCAGGCCTCTCGAGGCCCTCTTATCACCCCCCCTTTCCCGCCCCCACTGAAATGTCACAGGTCATTAGCGCAGAGCGAGCACAGGCAGGGTACAGAGTCAATTCCCAATCTCATCATGTTTAAACCCTCTTCCATACGCTGGCACCTTAATCACTTTCAATACGTCGCGGCCCAATTTCAACATCGTCACTGATTTTCAAGGTACAGGTCGACAAAACCAATAGAGCGTAAAAGCACCGTACTTTATTCAGCATAAGAGTAGACTGCTTGTTATCTGCAAAGCTTTGAATTCAGCATCTTGCTGTGTTTTTTTCCCCTTTTTGCATTTTACATTCTTGGCGGAGTAATGACATTGATTTTTCTATTGTACTCCAGGTAAAAAAAAAACAAAAAAAAAAACACGCACACACTGTCCATTTATGAAATGCCAAAAACCACCTGTCAATTTGCAGCTCTTTACATGCTCATAACATGCTGCTCACAACACTCCATCAATTCAGCATCTGGAACCGCTACACCTTCTATTATGCTTATTCCATTCCACATTAGATTGTCACTCTTTATTTCCATGTCCCCTGCCTCACATTTTCTGCCCACTGGTTCATGTGACAGGACAACAGATCGAGTGCACTCTGTGCACACATTCATTTGCACACCTTTTCCAGCGGATTACTCAGTTTACAGCCGCCTGTCTCTCAATTGTAGGTGCGATAACATGAGACTAGTCAGCAAGCTGCATAAGCGGCAGATAAAAATCCTCTACAACCTAAATGTAGTCTAATGAGGCACTGACGGCTAACTGAACAAACTAACAATCTCACAGTCCTCTTATCCTGTCTGACTTGGACTGCTACCGATTCTGCTGCTATCGTCGATTCATTTATACCATTTGTTGAACATTTTACCTCGGTTCTGATATGTGACCAATTTTTATTTTTTCCATTTCGTAGTTCAGTGTCAAAGCTTGTCATGTAGAAGGAATTTTTCCAGAAGGAATATTTGTCATGTTTCAAACAACTGAAATCAAAGCACACGTTTATTGAAATTGTCTTAATAGTGATTTGCCCAGTCTGTATGAAAAAAATCCAACACACAATTGCCTGGCATTTGCTGTGCTACTCACTGGCAAACCAAAGCATGAAAGCGAAAGTGAAGTGATTGTCATTGTGACAAAGTGAAGTGATTGTCATTGTTTCTGTGGTGTAGTGGTTATCATTTTCGCCTACAGACCTTGTTGGGGCAGTGGTGGCCTGGCGGTTAAGGAAGCGGCCCCATAATCAGGAGGTTGCCGGTTCGAATCCCGATCCGCCAAGGTGCCACTGAGTTGTCAGTGAGCAAAGCACCATCCCCACACACTGCTCCCCGGGCGCCTGTCATGGCTCGCCAAGGGTGATGGGATAAATGCAGAAGACAAATTTCACTGTGTGCACTGTGTGCTGTGCTGCTGTGTGTCACATGTGACAATCACTTCACTTTCACTGCAGCACACAGTGCCACAACAAAATGTGTCCTCTGCTTTTAACCATCACCCTTGGTGAGCAGTCGGTGCTTTGCTCGGTGGCACCTTGGTGGATCGGGATTTGAACCGGCAACCTTCTGATTATGGGGCGCTTCCTTAACCACTAGGCCACCACTGCCTCATCCCCAGCCGCCAGACCAATATTCTCAATATATGAAAATGAAGAGACATGCTTATTAATTATTTTTTTTGCCTCCTTTTGGATCTCTGCTAATTAAAATGCAGTATTCGATTTGAAGTGCATGTTACCTCAATGTGCAGAATGGATCAGGTGGGGTCACATTCAGGTTTTCTTTGTTAATAAATCTGCAAAAATGTCAATATGGGGTGTTCTGTGTACATTAATGAAGAAAAAAATGACTTCAATGATTTTAGCAAATGGCTGCAATTTAACAAAGAGTGAAAAATCGAAGGGGGTCTGAATACTTTCCGTACCCACCATACATCTCCTTTACTTATTCATTTTTATGTCTGCTGTGCATGAGAGGGAATAACCCATATAGTACGGTTCTGTGTTGTGATTGGCTCACAAATTGGAAAATCTACCCCACACAAATACCTTGGCAACCGTGATAGGGGAAAAAATTAGGAAATTGAGGAAATTCAATAAGCATTAAGATGCGTTTTCAGTCTGTTTCCACTCGTTCGTCCCTGGCAAGAGCTATGTGGTGGACTCAAACAATTAGCGCGTTAACGGAGGGCTCACAGATAATTAACAGCGAGCAAAAGAGTCATCGCACATTCTCTCCTTCACTCTGTCACACATTTCCCTTTCTCCATCACGCTTTTCCCCTCCCTCTCTACTTCCCTTGCAGTGCCGGGGTCTTTTCATGAACAAACATCTGCTCAAAGACACTATTAAGACCTGCCAAGGTCAAGGACGGCTATTATGCTATTCATTTTTTACACTTTTATTCACAATGAACAGAGGAGGAAGCAACGTGCTGTGCTTTGTAAAGCACAGAACATCGGAAAGATGCCTCAGGAGGGGGGATATCTTGCGGTAGGGGATGTGGCAGGAGGAATAGGGAAAGCTTTCGTCTGATTGCCGTTAGTACCATGCTTGGAAGAGCGTGCATTCCAAATAGACAGAGGTCCAATCAGCATTAGCACCAATTTCACACCAATGTGACAACCACCACACATGGCTTATTTCTTGTGGAGCCTGTTGACAGTAATCATCTCTAAACTGCCCAAAGTTTTTTTTTTATGTCTATGAATGCAGCTTTTCATCTCTCTGTTTTTTCTTTTTCTCTCTTTGGATCAGTGAGGTTTTACATTTACATTTTTCTTTCACACAATTACCTTTTTTCCACTCAATTATCCACGCATCGAACCAAAAATGTTTCCTTTTTCTATCATGGTTTTATTGAGCATAAGACCCCTGTCTGAATGGTCAATGGGAGAAGGGCTTTTGGAGTCACCGTAGTTCAGGCGTCAATATTTCCTCTTGTTTTCATGCCGGGTGGCATCACAGCACGGTGCTCCGGAGAAAATACAGAAACTTTTGCCCCTGCCTGCATGTGAAAGTATTTTTCCTACTCGCCTGGCTTCTCGGGGAGCTCATTTCTCCGGGTGTATCCCTGCGTGTGTGTTGTGAGTGGATTACAGCTCGCACCAGCTGTTACGATGGTTTCAGCTTGTGATTTGAAATCAGGCTCTCGGGGGCGTGAGCAGACCCGTCTATATCTAGTCATTCACAGCCTCGCTCCCTCTTTCCTTCCCTCCTGCCATCTTTCACTCCCTCGCTCTGACAAGCACACGCTTAGGCAATCAATCATCCCACGGCTGCCAAGAGCTGGCCAGGAGACGGGTCAGCCCTGTCTACATACAATATCACTGGACTAGAAAATGCCAATATTTACATAAAGGACTGGACAAACACACACACACACACACACAGTTTTTGCAGTATTATGTTGAATTCTATCAACAGAGGGCAAAATATTTTTCACGACAAAATTGACCGATCATTCACTTTCAACACACCCAGCTTTTGGGATGAGTGGCTAAAGGCCTGTTGAAGACCACAAAGCCATTTCAGAATTAATACTTTTATCACACTGATTCTGATTAACAATCGAAAGCTACAAAAAATGTAGCTAATTTAAAGCTACAAAAAATGTAAAGATAATTAAAACCATTAGCTATAATCTGTGATAAGGTTTCCAGATTTCTTCAGTGTGATTTTGTCAGTAATGGCAGCGTGACCTTACAACAAACAGTGGCAAACGCATAGTCACTTCCTATTCCTTGTCATCATTGCACTTTCTGTCCCTGTCTTTTCCTTTTCTCCAGTTTACTTCACTCCTGTGACCCCTTTCATCCAGATCTGTTACATTTCATCTTAGTCACTCTCTGCAGATATTGACCGCTAAAGGACGACAATCAATCACAAGCCGCCAGCTTTAGGGATGGTGATGGTGGTGGTGGGTGACGAGTATTGGCTCCACTCTAAAGAGACCATAGGGAGCACTCTCTCCCAGCCTCTCACCATACAGCTCTAGACAATGCAGATTTTTTTTTTGGTTTTCTCACGACTCCTAAATTAAAAATTAAAAGTGTGTGTTGAGAACAGGATGTCTAGGTATAATATGACAAATGAGTCTTTTGTTAAGGCCACTAAAGAAAAACAAACGGGACAATTGTCTGCCTGTACATTTGAAAAAACAAGGTCAGTTGGGTTGAGCTGCAGAAGATGCAGAGGTCAGACTAAACAGCCAAGACAGCAGCAGAAGTCATGGTTTTTATTGTACCACACATTAAATACATCAAAGTACTGTTACATTCAAATGTGTTTAATTACTTAAGTTAATGAATAAATTGCACTGTATGTGGACAATTACAGTTGAATTGTGTCAATAGATACTCCCCCATTCATAACGCTGCAGTCAGTCACGTGAACAGTCCAGAGTCCATGTAATAAGGCAGAATGTTATTTATGGACATGAACAGAGAGGAGCTCTAGTTTTGTGAGGTATAGTAATCAAAATGCTAGGTCTGATCTATACTACAGTTCAAAACTTAGTGTCATTTAGAAATGTCTTTGATTTGGGTAGAAAACAATGATCCCCAAAAGATAGCATCAGATCAATCACATATCCTGTCCAATGGAATGCTGTGTTCATTAACCCAAGTCTGTCACTTTATTGATTATTAGAAAACCCCTTTGCAATGATCTTGGAGCAGTTGCACTCATTAAAGAAGCAATAAAACTAGACACTATACAACAGCCAATCAGAAAATGGCAACATTGTCACTGGGTAAAATGCAACTCAACCTCCAATTAAAAAGCATTCTGGAATTATTAGCATGTTCTGCTAATGAAGATTTTGTTGAACCCATCCATAGGCACTCTGAGCATCATTCCAAGCACAGAGTAAAGTAAATCATCTTTTGTTTTAATTTTTCAACATATTCAAAGCTTGTTTGACACAAGCAACATGACTGCTGTTAAAGAAAGTTTTATTGAATTGTCTGTGCCATAAATTAAATCAGTGGGGGTGGGGGGGTTTAGTTCAATGTCAATCTGTCTTCAGAACTTGCCAATCCTCTGTCTAATTACCTTGTACTTGGGGACTGGTCATTTTTTGATGTGTCAACAAGCTCAAGTTAATTTTTTTGTATTTCTTTCTAAGTATTATAAATTTGCAATTTGTTTATTTAAATAAAATAATTTGTAAGACAAAGCCTCTTGTGGGTAAATCTACACCAGCAGTGGAATTTACTGGGATGCAATGGGCACCATCTAAAATCTTGCCTAGGGCTCCAAATTTGTTAGGGCCTGCCCTGAAGAATATAATGATAACCTTGTTTTAATTTTAAAATTGGTTTGACTAAAAGAAAACTAGATGCTTGTACTATATTGACTGGATTAAATATAGAAAAAAAGACATTAAAATACAATTTTCATTGACTAAAATTAGACTAAAATGTCAACAGTTTTTGTTGACTAACACTAGACTAAAATAGTCATGGCGAATTCTGAATAAAATATGACTAAAATGAATTTTAGTCGACTGAAACTTGACTAGGCTAAAGACTGAGTATGGAGGTGACTAAAAAGACTAAAAAAGACTTTAATGACAGCTTAAAGCAATAATTTGAATAAGACTAAAATTAAAATAGGCCACCAAAAACAACTTATTCTTAACCTGTGGTGTATGCTTAACCTGTGAAGACCGAGATTCTGATCTTTTCGGGCAACAACTCCCCTCAGCAAAACCTCTCAATTCAAATTGGCTCACTACTGTTAACACCCACGGCGCCTGCAAAAAGCCTTGGAGTTTGGATTGACGACAAACTGAGTCTGAACCATCACGTTGCTGCGATCTCCAGATCCTGCAGGTTTACTCTCTACAACATTCGCAAGATTAGGCCTTTTCTCTCGCAACAGGCTACGCAGCTCCTCGTCCAGGCAATGGTCAACTCCAAACTCGACTATTATAACTCTCTCCTGGCTGGAGCCTCTGCAATCACAATAAAACCACTCCAGATGGTCCAAAATATGGCAGCCCGCCTCATCTTCAATCAGCCAAAATACACCCATGTTACACCTCTTCTCAACTCTCTCCACTGGCTCCTGGTAGCTGCTCGCATTGAGTTCAAATCCTTGATGCTTGCCTACAGGGCTGTAAATGGAACTGCACCCTCCTACATCAATACAATACTACCTAGCTACACTCCTGCACGCTCTCTCAGATCAGCAAATGAAATGAGACTGAAAATACCCTCTTCACGGGGTCTCCGATTCCAATCAACTCTATTCTCCGTTGTTGTCCCTGGCTGGAGGAAAAACTTGCCCTCCTCTATTTCTATAGAAATCGAACGAGAATTGCTGGTGTCTTCCTCCTGTAGAGTAAAGTAAAGTAAAGTAAAGTAAATTAAAGAATTTCACTGTAAATGACTGATACACAGCCTTGCTATGCAGCCAGACAGAGTGTAGTCTGCAGAGCTTGACAGCACAATTTGGATGCGGTCTCCACCCCATTTCACGACAGCAGAAAAAATCTGCATGAATACATCCTTGCAAAAACCACCCCTTGAATTTTATTTTGACTTCACTCTTCCACTCACTTGCTCAAATTTTATTCACACAAACTGGTCAGATCAGCCATACAGCAAAGACTCTGATATCATTACACCAGCGCAACAGGTCTGAGCGTCTGAAAGACATTGTGAAGTGAGGAAGACTTCTATCTTTGTCCTTCCTGATTCCTCTCGCTGAACTGACAGCTCAGCTCACGTTTACCCACAGGAGGGCAGCCCGGGCCGCGCCAGCCCCCTTCAAAACTCACTGACACATGGACGATGCAGGCATGGCTGACAGCTCCTCCCAGCAGTCCGGGGACGTTGCCACTCTTTGGACATGGGTGGTGGACAGTCTGGGCGGTCTGGATGTAGATCAGAAATTTTTGAAGGAAGCGCAGCAAACTGTGCACCGTGGCGGTACGTTCTACCCCCGGTCTCATGGACAAGAACCAGTGGAGCAGCGCCGCATCCAACAAAGTATGCAGACTGGTTCGTGCTCGGTCAACCCAATGAGTGGAAAACACGTCACTTTCTTCAGGTCTGTGTGTGTGTGTGTGTGTGTGTGTGGTAGAAGGTCCATCTGCATAGACAGAACCCCTATTAAAAAGCTAGCGAAGAGGTGCCGGTTGCTAGCAGGGGTGCAAAGAGGTGGGCCAGAGTTTTGGGGCCGTTTTTGGCCGCACGGAGCTGGAAAGTCGTGCTTTGGCCTGTGCCGCGCTCTCCGAGCAGATGGCCTGACAGATTCTCAGCTGTGGGTTCCTTATGATGTCTTGAGCAGGGAGGGAAAGGTAGAACTCACCTCACTCCGCGGGAGATGGAGGCTACGTCGCTGCTGCTAAATTTATGCTTTTTTTTTTTTTTTTGACCAAAAATGAAAAACGCCCTCCCAATCAGAAACATTCTGCAACTTAGAGAACAAACCCTGGCTCATTATGTTTCTGTTTCATGCTTTTACAAATTACTAACAAATTAGAGCAACACAGAATGAATGAAGGGTTAATGAAGTTCTTATTGTAACTAGGGCTGGCAAAATTAACGTATTAATTGCTGTGATTAATGCATAAATATTTACGGCATTAAAATAAATTAGCGCAATTAACACGGCTGGGTTTTGTTTACATCCTGTGTGGGTCCAACCTATGAAACCAGAGATTAGGGGTTTAAGGCGGATTCAGATGTGGAATTCTTTTCAAGCACAGGGGCGATGAGCTTGCGGTAAAATAATCTAAAAAATTATTTAAACTGCAATGCGACGTGTAGTTCAAAGTGTTTTTGGGTTGTAAGAAATAATTATTATTAATTGCAAACAGTGTGATTAATTTGTTGTAACTGCACTCATAATTCACTCGTTTTTCATTCGCAGAAAAATGCCAATGTTTTTTTTTTAAATGCGACACTGTTCTTGATCACGTTCTGTTAAACATTCTCTCATTATCATTCCTTTCAAATCCTTTCAACCCCCTAAATGTTTTCAGAGATGATGAACGGCCACAGCCATTTCACAGAACGGTTCATGGCGACACAAACCATCCAGAAAGTCATTTTGCAAGAAATGCGTCACCCGTGCTAAACAGTGAGTGACACAGTCACTCGATGTCCCCGAACCCGTCCTACTGTACTGTCACGCGGCAGACAGAGCTGCCCCGTCCGCTCATCCTCTCGTCCCGTTTAAGGGCGGCGCGGCCGCACCGGGGCCCGCCGGGCCCCGAGTCGCAGCTGATTCATGTCAGCCGGGCCGCGCGGATCTCCTGACACCCACTGTACCTCCTC
This sequence comes from Denticeps clupeoides, assembly GCF_900700375.1. Classification (NCBI taxonomy): domain Eukaryota; kingdom Metazoa; phylum Chordata; class Actinopteri; order Clupeiformes; family Denticipitidae; genus Denticeps; species Denticeps clupeoides. Next base: position 9,913,803 of record NC_041724.1, read on the forward strand.
ACCGCGGCTGTAATTAAAGCCAACCAGGCACCTGCCATTCCCACAGACCTGGGGCCTGTCCTGGTGAATTAAACATGCACCCGTCTGCCTCATGAATACTGCATGCCGAGTGCTCAGGCTCAGATCTGGCAACAGGAGGGGTGACCCTTTTGCCCAGCGGGGGAAGCATAACAAAAGGGACGGGCGGCGAGAGCGAGAGAGAGAGAAAAACTGAGGGTGAGGACTCTTTGTGCGCTCAGGAGGAAGTGCATTGTGTTTGCATGCGTACGTGAATGCAAGCATGGAACGTGCTGTTGATCCACCGTGGTGAGTAAGTACGTGGACGATACGACGCAAACGGAGAAAAAAAATAAAAAAATCATTCTGTGTGGCTAGGAAACAGCCGGGTCTCTCTGTGAAACATATGTCTGTACATTCTGTCTGTATAATTTAAATGTGCTGCAGTGCTGCTTTTTGTGACAGATGGATTTTAACCAAAGAAATACACCCTCTGGGCAAGAACCTGACATTTGCTTCAGAGGCAACAAACTTGACACATTCTAGTTGCCAGCCAAATTTCAACGTGCTCTGCAGCCAAAATTCAGAGAACACCGTATACCATGGTGGAAGGAAGCAGGAAGAGCAAGAATTCTGGGAAAGGTTGTGTGTCTCACGCAAAAAAAAAAAAAAAAAAGGAAAACATGCAATTAACTTCTTTAACCTCTATTTTTTATTTGTGAAGTTGTGCGTGAACTTCAGATTTCACTAAGCTAAGAAATGAAAATAGATTCACAGCACATTTTAAAGCTGTGCTTTCATAAATAGGCGCTTTTCTCTGAAAATTAGATTCAGAACTATCTGTAAATATCCTGGCGGAACAGCACCGGTTCCACCATTTCCTGTCACCACAGCAAGTAACTGGGACCCTGAGAGTGCTTAGCATGAAAAAGTTCATATGTGTGGTCATATTAGATGTATTATGGTCCTAGAGGTGGTGCAAAGTACTCCCAGGCTGTGAAATTTTAGATGATATGTTGAATTATGAAAAAGTGCTGCACCCTAAAGATTGCTGAATTATAAAATCCTGTATTATGGCAAGTCCTCATTCATCTTCTGTGATGATGGTCAGGTTGTTTAATTGTATTAAATCACATCTGCACCTTATCGAGACGAAAGCCACAACAGAGCACCTTTTGCTAACCAACCAAGTACCCCACTCACTTGTGATATTACAAAAAAACCTAGTAGCACACCGGAAACGTATTGGTAGATGTTTGAAACGCAACCTCTGTGTGCGGCGATAGACTCTAGCACATAGATCGGGCTCTGAGCACGTCTGTTTGAGGATACGTGTGTGGGTGTGTGTGATCTTTATGTGGGTGCTGACGGCTCACCGCGTCTCCAGGGGCACGTTGCTGTTGAGGACCCAGCTGTCCTGTAGCTGGACAGACTCCGGTGTGGTGGGTCCATCTCCCGGCGCGGTGGGGGGGTTGTGGATGTGATTGCGGCGGATGCTGAGGGTGTTGCGGTTGAGGGAGTTGGCGGAGGACTGGTGGTGCGATAGTGTGTGGTGGTTGTGGGGCGGCGGCAGTGGCGGCTGCAGCGTTGACTGGCTGTGGTGGTTTGGGGCACCTGTTGCACAAACACACACAAAAACACAGTTTACCATCAGGCACCATTTAATTAGGTGCGATTAGGTACAATGACCCTGCAGGACCATTCATCACTGGTAGTTGATCACCACTGGTTACCTTCCTGCTTGATATTTTGGGATATAGAAAATATCTAAAGATCTGATCCACCAACATCCTAATATGACAACATTACTGCTATGTTGAGAACAGTCCTAAACCTGATTCAAAGGTTATTTATAAGACAAACGTACCTAATGGAATGGAATTTAAGGAAAAATGTTTAAAATTTTAAGTTTATCCTTGTTTTATTTTTTAAAGGTTGCACAAGAACATCAGAGGGCCACATTACTGAAGCAGAAAGCAGAGTGGCATGTGGGCTGCTTTAAAAATGGCTGCTGGGCACCGGCTTCCGCGTGACCCGCCAAACGACGCTAATGGTCATGATTGCCTGGTCAGGTTTTAATCTTGGCAAAGGCCGGCACATGAGTCAGCGCGCGGGCCGCTGCTTGACAGCGTTGCCATGTCGACCGAGACTCTCTGCTCCAACGCGCGCCATTGTCTTCCCAGCCCCACTCGCAACTTCAATTGTCCGGGTAATCTCGCATCAGAGGGTTACATGTCAGACTTATTTCCAGGTAACAGAGGAAGAAGCACAAGACAACAAAAAAACAAAGAACGTAAAAAAAGAAATAATTACAAGATAGACAGGATGTTTGGGGGGGGGCGAGTACAGAACATTGCGTTCCTCTTGAAAATGATGGACACTTCCTGTGAACACAACACAATGCAATAAAGATGAGGCTCAGCGCTTGTGTCTCTGGGCTTGAGAGACTTTTCACCTGAGCAGCATTCCCCTCTCCTCCCCTCTACCTGACATTCGCTCATTTCTTTACTTTCTTTACTCGACTCGCTTCGCTCTCTCCGTCTGTCTCTCTGTTTGCTGATCCGTGATGGAAGCCGTACGGGCGGATACGTTGGCTGCCGCAGCCAAAGAGACGGAAAACGGGCCGATGATGGAAAATGATACAGAGGAGAGGATTGCGAACGTCAGAAATGACTATCTGCACTTCTCATAAAGTCTTTTTTCGCAGAGACAGATGAGCTCCAACCACAAAGGTGCCGCGGGAAAACATCCAGCTTGCCTCCCAAGTCTATTTCCCTTTATTTTATTTATTTCATTTCACCTTTTGCTTTATCACAGCCACACAATTAGGTCATTAAATATTTTTCCCACAAAATAATTAGCATAAATGAAAGACTTGCCATTGGCAATGACTTACATTTTTTATTTTATTTTTTTTATCTGAAACCTAATAGACATTTGGAATCAATTTTTATTTGTTAGCAATTACAGAGGTACGTGCGTGCCCGATGTACTAATTTCATCTCAAATCCCAGTAGAAAGGTCTTCACTCTCATCTCAGCTATGAGATAAGATAACGACTGAGACTGTGAGACGTCACCGCGAGGAGAGAGAAACGGGGATTAAACTCACACAGAGGAAAACTGTCACACAGCCACCCAGCCAGCAGCAGCGACCCGACAAAACATAATGCAGAGAAAATATGATGAAGGAAAATATGATCAAGCGAGGGGTCAGATGGTGGAAGTAAGGTTCATTTTTAGGTTCGAAGAAATTCATGAGGAAAAGTGCAACGTCGAAAATGGAACCAAAAACGTTCTCCTAATGACTGGTGGGAGAGTTTATGATACCAACACACCCAGATGACCCTGGCTGGGTTCATTATCTGGTACAAAAATACTAAGGGCCTGATTTTTGAGCCGCTATAAATGACAAAGTGCATACAGAGTGCTCGCTTTCGTCAAATAATAGATTCAAAACAGATACAAGGACTTGCTAGTTATCTCTATGTAAGAGAGGAGGAACTAACTACCCACTCATCATTATTTTGGTGTTTACATATACATGACATCTAAAGATGAACTTATTTTTAAGAACAAAGTTTGAATTGGGAGGAGCTCATCCTGTCGATACATCACAATACATCACACCTTTCCTGTTTCCCTCCTCATTTTTTTGGTTACATTCATAACAAGCAAGACAGTGAAATTTCACAGCATTGTGATTTATTTTTTCTTCACACAGATTAAACGTAAGTACATAGACTCATATCGCATCCATCTGCTTTCTTTCAAAAAGTGAGACAAAAATAGATGTTAAACCAGCAGGCGGATTCGGAGACGTGTTTTATGAACACCCAGGCAACCGTAATCCAACAGGTTGCAAACGGAATCATTACTATCATTGCTGTGCCCTATTAAAATGAATTAAAATCACAAACAATTATGAAGACTTTTACGGTCTCTCTGATGCCTGGAAAATTAAGAGAATTAAGCCCCGCCTCCTCTACTTTCTGATTGGTCATGTTAGAATTAAAAAAGATATTTTGGTGATAAAACGGCACGTTTCGACCTGAAGAAGGAAACATGCATATGTTTTGATACAGACTCCCATTATATTTGACACCACTCACGTCCCTACCGCACGTAATCTGTTACACAAGTGACAGGGACGACTCCCTGGACCCATTCATAAGTCCATTCGTGGGTTGCCCTGTCCCCTGAGACTCCTGTAGGTCTCGTGCTCGAAAACTACAGAAGCACTTTACATGCAGCATCAGCTCTCAAACACAAAGTTTTTAGTTTTTTTTTTACTCTGGTCTCTGGGGGAGAGGGGCACCGTAAAAAAAAAAAATTTGAAAAGCTCTAATGGCGAGAGCCGGAGAGACGACCTGATTCCACCGGCAGCCGCCTGCTGAGCAATTGGGCCAACACACTGATGCTGGGAAAGCTAAGGAGACGTGACAGGACTCAACCCCGGGTTGGCAGCCTCAAAGGTAAAAAACAGCAACTTCAACACTCAATCTCACTCACACACACACACACACACACACACACACAGATATGTGTTTTTTTTTCTAAAAAGACTAAAATCAAGCTTTTACTAGATAATATTATAAACACACACACACACACACAAGCAACAATGTGTGTCTGATCAGCCTTTTCATAAAAAAATGATAAAACGCACACAAACACAACACACACACACACTTCTCTGCACGCATCATCAGTTTTTCCTGAGGGAGCCTTGGGGTGTGAAATGGCCGCACGGCAGCTCAATGTGTGTGTGTATGTGTGTGTGTGTGTGTGTGTGTGTGTGTGGGGGGCACTCTCACACACAAACACAAACTAAAGATCTGACTTGGTCTTGACAAACCTCCGTTAAACACTCCCAGTGTGCTACAGCACAGTTCTTCTCTTGGACAGGAGGATTTATGATTTTTTTTTTGTGCTCCTTCATGCAACAGCATGGTGCATGTCTTTTTACAAAAAAATCATGTTTTAAATCATGAAACAAACAGCCGAAGAGTGAAAATAACATAAAAAAATGCGTCTTGGAGCCGTTCGGCTCTCTGCTTCAGGCTGCCGGTTCTCCTGTGTGTTTGTATTCCCAGAAGGAAAGGAGATCAGAGATGAGATTCCACAGGCCTGTTTTTAGATCTTCTCATTCCTAAAGCATCTATAGCATCCATAAGAAATGTTGCTCCAACAATGGGCTAACGTGTTACATAATTTCAGAAGAAACAAGTGATAGAACATGTCCTAATGTGTTCTGATTGGCTAAATCAGCCATCTTTAATAGCAGACCGTAACAAGCTCATGAAGCAGCAACTGGTTCTTCATGTGCAATTAAACTGCAATTTTTCCTTCATTTCCTGAAGTAGAGCCCAATTTTCACAGTGCTATTAAATCATAATACATTTACACAAATAAACAAGTTACAACTGTAATTATGCTTTAGTGAAAAATGATAAAAATGGGAGGAGCATGTATTGATGATTGACAGCTTCTGCAGACCCTGCTCCTGTCAATGCCTCACATGAGCACAGTACAGCTGGCAAGCATCTGAATCCAGGAGAGGAGCAGGGCCTGGGAGAATCTGAGATTTTAATTTACCGGAAGTAAACAGAACATTAGTAGAACATTTCACATAAAGCACATAAATAAATAAACTGAGCTCTACAGTGAACGACGGCCACCGGAGGAAAGCGTGGATGAATTGAGGCATCAGTCTAGAAAGGCCCTGAGGTGCAGGACCGCGAGTGGTCGAAAGTGAAATCGTCCGCGACTTGGAGCTGGAACTTGCACGCCCTGGCGACGCAAATGAAAACAAATTGTCAAAAGCGGGCAGCAACAGACAATAGGAGTAAAAGCATAAATGTCAATTTGGTAAGATAAACGATACATTTGAAATTTAATGGCAAGGAGCCCCCAGTGGACAGCGGCGGAAGTAAAATGATGTCGGTGCCAGTCACTCTGCTTAAAAAGAACCAGGATAAACGAAGGAGTGTAATTATAAAACAGCCACCGAGGCTCTCCATCAGCCCCAGCTTGGTGATAATAATGTGTTTCTGGAGCCAGGATGGAGTGCGAGCCGCTTGGCTGCAGGGTATCTGCAGGCACCAACAAAGAACACGCTGCCCACGTGACCAATAAAGTAAGAGCTGCTCCGATCCTTAAAATCAACCACTAAACAATATTTATCATGGTTTCGAACTATTTATTGTCAGGACAGCTCAGAGCCGGGGTCCTATCCCATCAACCCCTGCAGTGAAAGGCATGCAAACCCGTGAACTGGGCACCAGTCAGTTTTCAAGGTTTTATTGGCAGATTAATTTAGATTAATCCCCAAATGATCCACAAACATACAACAAACATCTCTGCAGTACAAAGGAAACCTGGGATACCTCAGGTCAGACTGGTAAAAAAAAAAAAATAAAAAAAAAAAAATAATAATAATAATAATAATAATAATATATATATATATATATATATATATATATATATGTGTATGTATTTATGTATGTATGTATGTATGTATGTATGTATAATAACAGAAAACACATATAGTCAAGCTGAACGGGCAGTGGTTAAATTTTTACATCCAATCTGCACATGTTGAGTGCATTTAACTGACTTAATTTGAATGTACTTGTAATAAAGGCATTTATGTTGCAATTAATGTAAATTCTAAATTTTTCATTATCTGCCCCACTGCTATATTGTCATGCTGTTAGAATTGTTTTAGACCTTTGTATATAGATGTTAGAATTGTTATAGACCTTGTATATAGATGTTTTTATGCTACTCTTAGCAGTGCACTAATGTTCTACTATTCTGGAATTTCTGGAAATATGTCACAAGGTGGTGGTCGCCCAGTGGGTTAGACACAGGTTCAAACCCCACTTACTACCATTGTGTCCCTGAGCAAGACACTTTACTCCAGGGGGGCTTTCCCTGTCACTGGATAAGGGCGTCTGTTAAAATGGCATAAAAAAAGAACAGTTCACCCTTGCATGCATGCAGCCTAGCGCAAAAGCCCTAATCCACTTTCAGACCTGCAAATATGACACTGGGGCGCCGGGCCAGCGTGGGTTTCGGTGCACTTTACACGCGCACCTGACTGTGAACGGGTCTGCACGGCCCGCTGGCTCCATCGAGCACCTCTGAGCGGGGAACTGGCGGCCGCGCTAACGCCACGGCTGGGCTTTGCATATGCAGCGGCGGGGCGTGAAGCCGGGACGCCGACACGCCGCATTAATCTCCCTGTGGCGCTCCGGAGGCCTTCTGGCAGCGGGAACAAAAGGGGGCTGGCCATTTGTTTTTCCCTTTTACCGGCCACTGGCCGAGTAAACAGTTTATTGATATTGTCTGCGGTCGAGCGCCGCTGTAGCCCAGCGGCCCGGCCGGACGAACCTGCCCACTCAGCAGCTGGGCCTGGAGACCTACGCACTCTATCTGTCAGAGACACATGGTAACGTCCCCCCACGGTGAAGAGAGGACGTTATAACCTGGCAGAGAGGACTGACTCAGCAGGTCACATGACACACACACACACACGTCCATCTGCACCCCTCTTACTCCGCGTCTCGCAGCTGCAGCTCCAGCCTCAGACCCCTTCAGCTTTATTTTATTTTCCTGCGGATACAATTAAAACCCAGGCTTGCGCTAATGGAGCTAAAAGCAGAGGAGAGGCGGTTGCTGGGGGCAGATGGGAAATATTCCACGCGCAGCGTCGGCTACTCAAGGCCGCTAATGAGTCATAATGACCCTGTCTGAGGCAATAAACAAGCTTCCCGACGTGCACTCTGGTACACTCACCTGAGCGAGCACGCACACACACACACACACACACGAGCAAGCATGCAAACTAAATAACAGAACAAATGCACGCGCACATGCCAACGAGCGCAGCCACTCGTGCTCAATTGCACACTCATGCAGAAGCAAACGCGCCAAAATACACTTCATTACGAGCTCAATTAGTGAGCGAGCAGCATCAACATTAGTATTAACAGTAAAAACCAGCAGACCAAAACCCGCCTGAATCACAAAACAAAACAGGAAAAAAAAAAAAAACTGGAGCGATTCCCACAGCAGGAGGATGCGACTTAGGGAGCTGCTATAAATAGCCGGCATTCTCCATCCATAATAAATGGCAGAAGAGCGAGGATGCTGCTGAGCACCACCCTCACCTGCTCCATCACAGCCATTCCTGGAGCTCGGCTTTCCATGAACCGCTTTCCACGGCGGCTCACCTCATGTCACCGTATTTAAAAACACTTCATCTTTATCACCCCAAACAAATAAATAAAAGACAAAAAAACTGCAATTGTCTTAAAGAAGAGCTGTTAAATGAGATATATAATAGCTGAAACTAATATTCTATCTGTTACATTCGTTAATTTTAATTGGTTTTAATTAGTTCAGTTACTTTAAACAACTAACAATTATCCAAAAGTTTCCTTAAGAAGGACACAAACTCGGATTGTATCAACATCTGTATGACTGCATTGTAATTTCTAATTATCACACAAACACGCACAAGCATACACTGAAGCACACATAAACATATGAGTACTTTATAATCACACATGCACATATAGACACATGCAAACACACACACACACACACACACACACACACACAGAGAGCTATTGTTGCTGACTTCCCCTCTGTAATGGAGGCGTCTCTGTCTCAGTAGGCTGGATTATCGAGCAGAGAGCTCATTTCCTCCACTGCTATCACACAACGACATCACCACAACACTTTTAATTGGACCCAGACACACACAAGTGCGTGCACATACACACACACACACACACACACACACACTCACATACATTTTCCAAGGTAAAACGTAATTTTCTGACACAAACCAATAGAACTGTAATTACTATAATTAAAAAAGAAATAAGCATTTGAGAAAGCTTTTGAAATGTTTTGAATATGTTCTGTACTAAAGAAAGAAAAAGACAAAAAACAATTGCAAACTGTGACTTTAAAGGTCCCCTATCAAGAAAATTTCACTTTGTGAGATTATTTAACATTAATACGAGAGAGCGGAAGCTCAGAAGAATCTGGAATTTGTCCCCTTACGTCATCATAAGGGGAAAGGTTCTCATGGAATTTCCCTCCCTTCCCCTAAAAGATAATCTGCACTGACCATCATGGCTTCCAAACATGCAAAGCATTGAAGTTGCTCGATGATTGGAGCACAAATGTATTTTAGTTTAATTATATATACACACACACACACTTGTAATAACAAAAGAATAGTATTATAGACATTATTACATTATGTATACTAATTAAAAAAAAAGCTAAACTATAACAGCCTTTTAGATGTATGAAAACCAACAGGGCATTTCGGGTGAAATTATTAAAACGATTACATAAAAGAACCTACATGGATATATAAAACGAGGACTTCTGAGGACCCAAATATATAATAAATCAATTAGAGTTTATCGGAGATTCAAAACCCGTACACACATCCTTAAGTCCTCTGGTCCTACCTGATCTCAGTGAATAAATGTGTTTTTAATGAGGCAGGAATTGTTTGCAGAACTTTCCTGCCAATTATCTTCATAATTCAGAACGCATTCATGCCAAGAAATTTCACAATATTCTGCATCCTAAAGGACAGCCCTAGCAATCCAACGCTGGCTGCGGTGCATCCACTTTACATTCATTTGGGCATCGCAGAACTCCAGGATTTCTGTATTCAAATCATTAGAGCTCAGCCCTCCATGCTCTGCGAGACGCTGCAATTTTCACATCCCCACTCCACTTTTAATCCATTTCCACCCATCAGCCGCCGTGGTGTCAGTGTTTAGGTGAAATTATTTACAGAGCAGTTAGTCTGGAAATGATTGATGTTGCTCCGCCAAACAGTAAACCAATTAGAGTCATGATGTAATGTCATTTTAAAAGGGGCATAATCGTGTTGCTCTTGAACTTGGGCCCCTGATTGGGCATAATAAAGATTTATAGCAGATCAAAGGAGAAGCAAATGCCATTAACAATAGATTATATTCCACCAAAAATCACATTAACAGCTCCCCCCCCCCCCCCCGGTCCATCCTGCTAAATATATCTCCCAGTTGCAGATTCGGATCCACAGCGCAAGTATGAAGGGTCTTGGCTGGACCGACCCTAATTACTGCAGAGGAGCTGCCTGACTCCATCCTCACTGAAATCAACAGATTTTACAAACTTCATCCGAGCTGCTTCTTCACTCGAATTGTCACCCAGAACATGCAGCCAGGCATAATTACAACTATTATATCAAAGGAATTCTGGCCAGAATGAAAACGACTGCTTTCGATTCAATCGTAAAAAGGAACTACAGTGTTATTATGACAATCCTGGCAAAATAACCTGAAATATTAATTTTGTAATAAATCATTGTTAATATGAGTGGTGAAAGAGACCAGGCGGCCATGAAACAGAAGCAAAATGTGAATTTATGAACCATCAAGCCCATAAGCCTGGCTCCAGGGCAGCTGCACTGGTACCACCAGCACAGAATGAGGCCTAAAATACTTATGTGGTGAGGTTGGTGAGACAGGCGTAGCGCAGAATAGAAGAAATATCAAAATGATGGCCAAACACGCCCTGGGGCGTTGTGAAGATGTTTTTCTTTCCCTTTAAAAGCCTGTCTCGAAATATTACAGGACTCTGGAGGAAACACTAACTGTGCTCAGTACACAAATACAGGGAACACAGAGCAGGAATGTTCCGACACTGCTGCACTCTTCATTGATGCTTCCCACACACAGACTCTTGCGCCACCATCTCTATAATAAGTTGAACGATCAGTATCTTCCTGATCTTTTTGGCCATTTTTGGCGCTGCAAATGAGAATAAGAGTGTGCTAGGATTGGTAAACTGTGACTCATTGGTTACATTTGCAGAAAATTTGCAGCGATTGGACTCGTTTGTGACGTTAATATTTGTGAAATCCTGCTGGTTCCCATCATCCCAGGTCACATTCAACCACATCAAGACAGAAGAACGTAGCCGCCTGTCAGGTGAACCGAATGGTGTGAGCCAGTGAGAGACAGGGGTTTACCGGTGGGGGGCTGGGCCCGGAGCAGGTACGAGTTGTGGGAGATCTCGTCGCCCGGGTGGGGCTCCAGGATGGTGCGGGCGGAGCTGCTGTCCAGCAGGGGCACCTGGCACTCGCGGATGGTCGGGGGCATGGGGTGCATGGGGGCGGTGGGGGGAGAGGGGGCGGGGGGCAGGAGGCTGGAGGACGCGGAGGTGGGGGGGGGGGGGCGACCTGGAGAAATGGACAGACAGAAGGAGGAGAGGCGCACATGTTACAAACAGGTGACCATGGAGACACACAGGTAAATACATACATAATATTTAAACACACACACACACACACACACACACAGTCAGTTATAAGCCCCCCCTTTATTCCACTGCATCGCTCCTTCTATACAAGCAGCACGCATCCTTACATGAGACTCTCTGGACACTGTTTAAGGATGCAGGGTGGACGTGAATACTAACGTGGCCATCAGGACATTTAGGGACCTTACATATGCAAAGTAGATGCTCATTACAGCACCGAGACTGAATGCAGCTTTTTTGTTGCTTTTGAAAACAGAGAGGTGCGAGATCATACGAAGCGGGCATGTAAATAACAAGCAATCAGCCCCAAGGACGCGGAATACTCCACACTTCTCAACCTCGTACGAGACAACAGCAGAGCGGCGGGAAGCTACTAGCAGTCCGCGGTAGTCTTCGCTGTTTTCTGCCGCGAAGGGCGGAGCGCTGGCAGTAACAGGCTCATCAGGACAGGGGTTTGTTGCTAAGGAGCGGTGTGCGAGCAGCCGAGATAACAGGAGGTTTATCCTGCACGTGTGACGAAACCAGAGAGAGAGAGAGAGAGAGAGAGGTGGAGAGAGCTAGACTCTCAGATGTTTCAAAGCGAGAAGAAGAAAGCAAGAAGGGAGAGAGGCTTTCTAAGCTGGGTGAATATCCAGGCATGAACAGTTGTGCCCTTTGGCTCCTCCATGTGTGGAGGAATGGAGATGGCGGAAGGGAAGAAAGGAGATGAGTGGAAAGAAAAGGATGAAAGCAGAAGAGCAGAGGAGCCAACACATAAAAAAGCAACAACGTAGATTAACGTTCAATGCGCAGCAAGAAAGGCAGAAAGGGAAGTGAGAGGAAGTGGACGCCGTTTTGCCAGGTTGGTTTTAAAAATGGACCACGGCCACGTACTTACCGGTCCGGGCGATCTGTAAATTGATCCGAACAATCCCATTTGATCAGTCAGCGGAGGCTATTTACAACAGGCCGCTGACTCGGTAATGAGGGTTTCGGTTACGCTGGGCCAAAGGAACATGGAGGTTATTAAATTTTTAAATCCCTTTAATTACAAAAAAAGAAAAATTGCGTCGGATGGCCAAAAGCAATTATAGCAAAGTTAACCTCCTTTGCAATTAGGCCCAAGGGCATTTTTTAACTATTGTAATTTATTTTTTTCTCTACGTTTTTATAAAGGTCAGTGTAAATTGCTTCATGTTATTAGAACAAAGGCTCGGTGGCGGCGGTGGTGGTGGGGGGGCAGGGGGGGGGGGGGGGTTTCTCTAGATGATTCCATCTCCCCTTCAAGTGACAGACCATCACAAGAGCACAGGGCACGGTGACGGGAGGCGGACTTGGATGGATCTGTGGATCTGCCACGAACGTGTGGCCGAGGGGAAGCATTTGACAAACACTGTCATGTGACCGAACAATTTAGTGGTCATGATTGGACAATAACGTCTGGGACGACCTTTGCCGGGTAACGTGAACTGTCTTTGACGGCTCGTGCTCAATCTGTCATGTGCTGTGTGATTCGCTTATCATTCACCCTTCCTTTGGTGAGAAGGTCACTTTTTTTAGGCTCCATTACAACATGAACAAAAAATGTGCCAAAATAAATTAATAATAATAATAATAAAAAATAGGTCTGAACACAATTCTGCCTCGCAATCCCCCCCAGCTGCATACATGTCAGATCTTAATAGAGATTTAACAGGACTAAAATACTATCATATTCACTGGTGAATTAAAAACAAATTTGGCGGAAAGAAAACCAGCGTGAAGACCTATTTTCATCCGGCCTGACGGGATTTGGCTGGTCATGTGGGACACACGCTCCTAAAAATCCACTTAGTCCAAAATTCCTATTCCCCTTTTCCCTAATCACAGACACAGGACGGAAAGTCAAATAAATGAGTTAGTGGCAAAGCCAACGGGAGCTGGAGAGGTTGTGGGGAAGATGGAGAAAGAGAGAGAGAGAGCGGGGGAAAACATTTTAATCAAAAACGAACACAAGTGAACTAATATTAGTCTTTAATTTCTCACCAGTTCATTTCCGATTTAATAGAATTTAATATTAGTTGGCCGTAATTGAAGTGGATATTATCTCGCCAGTTGGTGTATTGAATTGTGCTCTCGCTTTACCTGAAACCTGCAGGGAACATCTGGCCACATCTGCAGCCCCCGTATCGCTACACCGGCATGCAATTCTCTCTCATTTTATGAGGTATTTGGTGAGCATTTGGATTGGAATAATCCACTTTATCCGGTGATTAGGTATTCCTGTCCCGATGATGATGAGGCCGCCCATCTGCAACACACTCGTGCCACGGGATCTCTGAGAATGAATCATATGATATGACCTTCAGTCACTAGATCTCAAGCCGTCTCAAAACCTACAGAAGATGTCATAAGCGGTTTCCAACCAACCCATCCTTGTTTTGCACTTTAAATTTACTTCCACATTATTCATCAGAGTCAGCAAAGTGATTTGTCTCCGTCATAATTTTCAAGCCTGATAAACTAAGCCCACAAGAAGATGAAACCGGGAAGAGCTTGCGGAACTATGGGATTCCACTGAGTCTGCATGATTTTTCCCAGTCTATTCATCATGCACTTTAGTATGCTTTATTATTTTCCAAGCCCCCGACCATGGAAAATTGTCTTACATGAACCCAACATCTTACACCAGCAACACAATAGAAACTAAGGGAACATTTTTGAGAAGAATCTCTCCACAGGAGAATTTGACAACACCTAACTGAGACCCTTTATGTAGTTAAAATATTCCAAGGACACCCTAGCAGCTAAACCTGCCCAAATGCAGATTCAACAAATGAAGGGGAAAAAATAAACTTAGTTTGAGAAAAGCCCATCTGAAAGGCAACATCACATCGAGGTGCTCTGTGATTTATCTTTCCCAAAGTGCATGAACCAAATCAAATGGAGTTTAATGGAACGCCTTCACTGCCTCTACCACAGCGATCTTGCCGCACCCAGTTCCATTTTTGGGGCCGTGTCGCCCGCTCACCCCGCCCATCTGTCCGGTGAGGAGGTGGGGAGACAGAGGGGATCGGTGACAGCTGGAGGCCAGTGAGACGGAAAGTGACAAATTATCATCCTAATGAGAGCCATTCATCATGCGCCGCCGGCCCCGCCCTTCAGCTGAAGCAGCACCACACCTGCACCGTGCCGGACCAGAGAGCCTGGCGGTGTCTGCAGACCCGGGAGGGCACTGTCATCATAACACAGTTTCCATTACAGCACTGAAGAACCAGGTTTATGGAGATCGAGGTCTTATCTTAAGCTCACTAGCAGCAAATTAGCACACAGGAATTAGCACAAAAACCTTGCAATGCAAGAGATCAAAGCAAGACAAGGACACCGACAACACTAACACATGGAAATTTGTCACCGAGCATCTGACTCACTGCTGTGCTCTGTGTTGTGTTTCCAGTATGTGGAAATGGGGACATCGATGACCAGGGAATGGAAAAAATACACTCGTTACCCCGCAGTTACCTTTTCACCCCCTTTCTTTAGACCATTCCATCGACTCTAAATGGGCCGGTTTGTTCCAGTTCTAGTTTTCTGGCTCTTGATGTGCTTAGCTGGAATGTTTTGAGACATATGACCTATGATCAATCAAAAAATGATTTGCAATGTCGAAATTTCCAACTTCTGAAATGCATCTAGATTCATACAGCCGGTACTGAAGGACTCAACACCCATATACACAGAAACATCATTTCTCTCACCTGAAGAATATGAGCAGATTCAACAGCTAAAGCTGGTGGACCAGCTAGTTTGACCATCATTCCAGCAAATACCAGCTTTAACTAGCAAGTTTGGTCAATTTATTTAGGGTTTTCATGCTGGTCAGGGTGGTCCACTATCAAGGACTATCCGGAAACTAGTTTTGTTTTTCCTGCACTCTGTAAAAAATACTGGGATATCAAAGCAAACGAGTAGAAAAGTATGCTCATTCCAATAAATCTTGGCATTAAAAGTTTCTTAGTGGTTTGGCAGATTTTTTCCACTTGAATGTAGACAACGTGACTAGATTTAAGTGGAAATATCTATCTATTTATCTATTTTATAGCGTATTTCTCTGTGATAGTTTAAAATTAAATATGGTACAGTAAAGGCCAAAAGTTTGGACACACCTTCTCATTCAATGTGTTTTCTTTATTTTCATGAACATTTATGTTGGAAGATTTTCACTGAAGGCATCAAAACTATGAATGAACACATTCATAGTTTTAACAAAAAAGGTGAAATAACTGAAAACATGTTTTACATTCTAGTTTCTTTGCTCTGATTACTGCTTTTTTGTTAAGTACATAACTCCACACTGACACATTGAATGAGAAGGTGTGTTCAAACTTTTGACCTGTACTTTATATTACATTTACATTTACATTTACAGCATTTATCAGACGCCCTTATCCAGAGCGACTTACAATCAGTAGTTACAGGGACAGTCTCCCTGGAGCAATTTAGGGTTAAGTGTCTTGCTCAGGGACACAATGGTAGTAAGTGGGATTCGAACCCGGGTCTTCTGGTTCATAGGCGAGTGTGTTACCCACTAGGCTACTACCACCCTATTAAGCGAGTAACCACCGACTGAGTAACTCTGACTGGTGTAAGTAGTCAGAGCCTTGAAGGTCAGCGCTAAACGACTAAACAGCAGCACACGGGACAAATTTGAAATGCGAAGGGGTCTCACTAACGGGCAAAAAAGTGCCGATCCTGTCTTTAACACGAGTACAGGTTACCTCTCACCAGGTCCTTGTATATATACACACACACACACACACACACACACACACACACACACACTCTTCCCAGCCTCTGTCCCCTCCATCTTTCCTCATTTTACTGTAATTAAGCATGCAGCCTGGTGCTGCTGCAGCACTTAAGGTCCACAGATCATGGCCGGTGACAAATTTATGCATGCCCGTGCATGCACCACACACACACACACACACACCCATCCTCTTGCTGTTGCATTCATTAGCAACTGCAAAAAGAAGCATCAGAAACAAGTTTTAATTAAGTAAGTTACAATATTTTGCATTAGCGTTTTTTTCTTGCGTTTCTTTCGTCTTGCTTTGATGTTTAACTTCAAGACTTCTCGCGCATCCCAGCCTGCTCCCTTTGCCCTCAGCTCTGCCAGCTTTAATCCTCACCAAATTGCTCTGATGTTTCCTCCACTACGGATGTGTTGTGAAATACAAATCCACTTTGTGTGGCACATGCAGTGCTGACAAAAGCGCATCAGCCGATGCAGCCTGCTGCCGAAGTGCGGGCTTACGCGTCTCGTAATCACACAAACGAATCTTGATTAAAAAAAGTATGTATCAGATGAGAACAAGCAGCAGGCCATTTTGTCTGCTGAACAGCTTCCGTGAAGTTTTTGAACCCCAAGATACTGTCATTCAAATGCTTTAAGTACACCAAAAAAAACGACAAACGTGCAATAGAACAAATATTGTAAAATCATATTTCATAATATAAATATAACATATGTAGAGTTAAGCAAATGTATATGTTTTATTTTATGACAAATAACAAGTGCATGGTTATATACTAGAAATGCTAGAAAAGAGACGTTGCATTGTCTATTTCTTAATGCAAATGATCATTTTAACGTGTCCTGGATCGGTTCTTGGACTAAAAAACTCTCAGCCTCTCTATGAGTGATTAAGTCCATGGGAACAAATACATGAATCAGGTGACACAGAGTGCTAAAGCAATGGTGAGGAAGATGGCGAGGAAGAGAAACGAAAAGAAAAAGGAAAAACACTTTCACATCTTGGCTCGAGTTTCATTCTCTGAGCAATGATATTCAAAACTGTACCATGTATTTCAAACACTTTTTATAGCTATACATTGATCGCAATAAATATTTATATATAGATGTATTTTATAGACACATTTGTATGTAGATATACATATATATATATACACAGAAATGTATAATATATTTTAACAGTGTATAATATGTATAATTGTATGATGTAAATATTTGCCTTGATGATGGGCCAGCATTGAGAGCTGCACATATAGACTAGAACCGGACATGAAGTCTGATGACCCTGATAGTCTCACGTGACCCTGGAGGCTTCAGTCCAGAGAGAGATTTATGCTCAGGAACTTTATTTACTTCACACAGCAACTGCAACAAATACAGATGCCAATTTGTAAAACGCAACATGCAATGTTCCTTCATTACACCTATAAGTATTTTAATGATGTTTTCCCAATCAGAGAATATGTCAGAGAATATGGCTATCTGACTGCATCTCGTGTTCACCCGAGACTCTCAGGCTGATGGCCTTGACCTTCACACCTCTCCGTCTGCGACAGGCTGCATTTGATGTACTTTAATTAGGGTGTTCCTTCATTCAAAGCCGGCTGTCAGAGTGTGTGAGCGCGCGTCTCTGCCACCCTGCACACCTCTCTGATATTAGCATGTGTTTTCCGTGAGGGATTAGGAAAGCGTGCACGCACACAAACACACACACACAAACACACACACACATAGACACACACAATCAATTACAACAGTGAATCTGGCCGGCAACATTTGCATTACCATATAAATTACATCCATGTTGTGTGTGTGTGTGTGTGTGTGGATTGATGATATTGTTATGGATTCCGCACGCCGCTCTTATTGAGGAGAATGGGAATAAATGGTCGCAATTCTCCACCCAGGCCGGCCCTAAGCAGCCCGACATCCATCCACGCTGTCATTCATTACCCCACCTCCAACACACCCGCCCCATGAGTTTTGCACTCCTGTGTGTGTATGTGTGTTTCATAAAAAAATCTGTGATTATTCATAAAGAAATAAATAAAAATTCACTCTCACGCTGATTGCTGTGAATTTCTCATAGCGTTACAAAGTTTTGACAGAAATCTTCGGCCTGAAGTTTTGGATGCTGAGTGCTGTGCTGTACTTCGGTCAATACAATATATATACGATATGTATATATCATTTGTAACATTTTACAAAACGAATAAGAAATAGTCGCTGGCAAAGTTAAAACCCACATTTGCTGATGCTCCAGAACTAGTCTGAATGGGGCCAGTTTTATGGCTGACTATTACGGCATCATGGTCAGGTTCCGTTCTCTGACCTGTAATTGTTAAACTTTTTTGGCTTTTTAAAAAAAACAAAAAAAACAACAAGCCTTCATTTCATTGCGGCAATACAAACAGCGGCGGGAAAAGGTCGGCGACATCAAACAGCTGCAGCCGTCTGCCACCCCGTCCTGCCGCCGGCTCACCCACCGGGCTCCGGGCTACAGGTCAACAGGGCCCCCAGACACGGGACGACAGAATAGTGGCCTGCGGTAGGCTGCTGTCCTTCATCTGCTGGACGCGGCGGGAGAACACTAACCCCTCCTGAGCGCGACAACGGCACCCTGAGGGAAGTGAAGGTTGCTATGACGATCCCTTACAGTAAGACATACATGAGGAAAAGTGCAGAACGAACAAGGGATGCTGGAACCGGTGGGGACGGATCATCAGTACTACTATTTATCCGTCCAGTATTGAACTTATTGAAGGAAAACAAATCGACTCAAATTACATGGATTCATTTTCTACACAATAAATAACAGAATCATGAAACTGACTGCATCAAAATCACTTTTGGGGCAGATATCATATTTTCGATTTAAAATCCATAAAATCCATGGACAAAAGGACACTTCAGGTGAGGTTTTATCCATGCTGGCCTGAGTTCAGGAATGATGTAGAAATGCTAATAAAATGTTTTTTCCCCCCAATTAACACATAAATTTCATTTTAAATCATCTGGTACGCTTTTATTAAAACTGTTTATATGATTCTTTATATTTAAGGGAGGAAAAAGGCCACCTTACCACCAAATTACACACGAACTGGACGGATACCAGTGCCAGGAGGCTATAAGGAGACATTTTCGGTTCAAATTCTTCTCATTCTGCCATGTAAATGTTTGCTTTGAAGAGGTCAGGACAGCATCCAGAGCCATCATGGACCTGGATGCTCTGTGATGTTTGGGGCTGCATGTCAGCCGGTGGTGATGGGAATCTACAAGTGACACACCATGCGGCACCAAATATGTCTGCACATGTTGCACTGAATAACTATGCATATTGTCTGATTTTCTAAACAACGAGAGAAGAAGGGTGACTCAAAATGTTGGCACAGTTTTGTATTTTGTGGTGAAGTGGCGGCCTAGAGGATAAGGACCTGCCCAGGTTTGACTGAGGTCCCCTTGAGCAAGATATCGTCCCTACACACTGCTCCCCGGGCGCCTTTCATGGCTGCCCACTGCTCACCACGGTGATGGGTTAAATGCAGAGGACAAATGTCGTTGTGTCACCGTGGGCTGTGCTGCAGTGTATCACAATGACAAAAACAATCACTTTCTGAGTTTCTAATGTCTGTTATATGCTGACATGAGTGCCTTTGTACAGAAACTGTGAACCAGTGACACGTGGCACGACAGTGAAAGAGATCTGGTTTGAATTCTGCCGTTTAGCTGTTCTGACCTTGTTCTGGAGGTCACTGACAGTCTCTTGTAGATTTTGCGCCTCTGTGGCAAAATTGTGTCCCATGTCCACAGGGGAAACCATTTGATAAAAATAATATATAACCAACTAACTACTAACGAGTGGCCTAGCGGTTAAGGAAGCGGCCCCATAATCAGAAGGTTGCCGGTTCAAATCCCGATCCGCCAAGGTGCCACTGAGGTGCCACTGAGCAAAGCACCGTCCCCACACACTGCTCCCCGGGTGCCTGTCATGGCTGCCCACTGCTCACTCAGGGAGATGGGATAAATGCAGAGGACAAATTTCAGTGTATGCACCGTGTGCTGTGCTGCTGTGTATCACATGTGACAATCACTTTACTTTACTTTATTTGCTTCCATCATGCCTAGTTGACCATTTTTAGTCAGGTTAGGTTACATTTATCATTGTACGGTACAAATTGACATGATGAACTTAAATAACTCCTGTTGCACTGTGTAAAGGTGCCTTAAGATCAGGGTATATTAAAACAGTGTAAAAAAGCGGGAGATGAGGGGGCAGTCTGGGTAAAATGCTGACTTGGTTGTACCGATCAGCTGTTGCTGCGGATGTATGGAATATTAGAATATGCTAATCTGCCAATTATAACCTTCCAGTCAAGGCATGCTTTGAAGTTTGCTCCGCGATGTACGTACATGCATCTAATTTTATCTTGGTGATAAAATATTTAAAAAAGGTGGAAAAAAATACATAAATACATCATTTTTTTTTAAGCACACTTCCCATCTCAGTCACTCCGTACCACCCAGAAATTGCTTTCGCCCATCCCCTCTTCCCTGGGCACATTCTGGTGTCTTCAGAACCTCTCCTCCGCATTGAAGATCAAAGAAAAATTTGATTTCTCCCCCAAGTGCCGATAATGCCTTCTTCTCCCCTCAAAGCCCACCAAAGCCCGACTATCGCAGCTATTTGTTTTACTTTCTATTGTGTTCTCCTGCACGTCGGCCATTGTTCTTCCATGTTCCTTTTTGCTCTTCCCCAACATCAGGAACGAATTTGTTGTTGTTGTTTCAGAGCCACCAGCAGCTAAAGGTGATAATCCAGCGCTGGGGGACTCTGCTAAATTTAACCGCTGTCTTTGAAGCCGAGTTTTTGCGTCGGTCACACATGCTGAGCGGTGGCGTCATCTCGCCACTCATGATTTCATGAGTTACGGGGCTCTGAGGATCCATTTTCTCCGAAACAATCAAGACTTCGCCACAGCGTGCTAATTTTACTTCTGAGAGGGGTACAGTGGAGAGGCGCCATTTCGGACACACACAAAACCAACACATGCTCACAGTTCTGAATGATGTATGCATGCTCTTTCTTAACACACACATACACACAGATGCATACTGTGACGCATGCTCTCTGAACATAGTTTTTGAACGATACATACAAACTGTAGTACATCTCACACACACACATTAAAAGGTGCACAATGAAGTAAAAGTGGCACACCTTTGCATCACCGCACCCTGAGGACCAGAGGTCCCCATGCAGAGTGGAGGCTGTGTGTGTGTCTGTGTGTGTGAGTCTGGGTGAGAGAGGGAAAGAGTAAACAGCACACACCTGATGCAACACTGCTCACAGTTAACATCAAAAATACACTCTCTCGCACACACAAACACAGATTTCAAAAGGACACGGTTAAGTAAAATAGCTGCTGCATTATTCACACAGGATCTCTTTCACACACACACACACACACACACACACACACACACACACACACACACTTCTAAACCTACAGCACATTAAAAAGATCCAGCAGAGGGATCTTAGCAGCCTCCTGTCCTAAATGTGACAACATACAGCAGCAGCAGCAGCAGCACACACACACACACACACACACCCCTGTCTCTGGGCACATGACGTATGGCCCACAAGCAGCACAAGACTCTTAAGATCAGATTTGAAAATGAGATTCTTAATTAACACATGACCCGGGGTATATTAGTAACGTATTAATGTGCGTCATTAACCTAGTGGTAACTAACCCCCTCTGCTGATTAACTACTTCAGAACCCGCACAGTAAAAAAAGGCGCTGGCTATTGTTATAAATTGTATGAATGTTTTTATTTGACTTTTTTTTTTTTAAATGATTATTAAATGTGATCATTGCACTTGATAAAATATGCGCAGACATCGCTCTGCATTCCTATAGAGACGTCTGGGTACTTATGTCAAGGTAAAATGGAGAGCTGCTGAAGGTCCCGATGGAGAGGTACCTGGGTAACTGGAGAGTCAAGAGACCCTTCTCAAGGACCGTGATGTTTGGGTTCAGGAATATCACTGATGAAGAACGCTTCAAATCTGACATTATAATGCAGCGGAGGGTTGCATGTACTTAAGTCAGACATCTTCGTTCTTCGGTAGGAAATTGAAATCCATATATGGATAACTAAATATGTAAATATACACACACACACAAAAAAAATTGATCAAATTCGCCCCCTCGATTGTGCCGGACTTTATGTGTCTGTGTCCTTCATTAACACACACACACACACGCACATGCAGCGCAACAAACACACACAAACACACACACACAGTGCAACACACAGCTTATTGTCATCCAACTAATTACTGCAAACGCGTCAAACTGTCTTTATTTGCCATAATTCAGCAAACCGTGTGCTCTTATTGTTCCTGGACAGAGTTCACAGCAGCGATTCTGACTCAAACAACCGAATGCAACCGAATGCATATTTACAATATGACTCAGTGTTATACAATGCTATAACTATTATAAAAATGTGGAACTAGCAATGAGGCAGAACACAGATGAACCTCCTGTATATAAAAACAGGATATAGTGAAACTTCTGATTCTTCGTTCTTTACTTTCTTAGAGGTAACTGACAGATCATAACGATCCAAAAGATGCGGAGCGACTTTCAGGTTGATGTTATACGACTAACTGGAACTTTCATTCAGAAGATTCTCCTTACCTTCTCTGTGCTCCATGCTCTGCACTCTCGAGGTGCAAAAAAGCTCTTCCTTCACCACGCCATGTGAAAGGAGGCGTGCGTCACTTTCCCCAAACAACGCACATGTCTGCTCCTAAAACTTCTTCTCCCTCACACGTCTCCTGCGGAGCAGCACGAGCGCGAACTCTCCGACCCCCTCCAGGGCCACGGGCCAAGCATTCGTTTTATTCCCGCGCCGTCCTCGGTGGCGGCTCAGCGAGGAAGACAAATGATGATGGAACCGGAGGGAAGGCAGACGATGCAGAAGGGGAAGCGATGGAGACGGCGAGGGGAGAGAGGAGGGATGAGCGAGGCGGGTCTGTTGTGTACGGCAGCGGGAGATGCCGGTGTCTGCCCGACATCTGCCACTCCCTCCGTCCCACCCTCCCTCCTTCCCTTCGCTCTCTCTGACTCTCCGGGGTTTAACTCTACTGATGCGCAGCCATTAGGCGCTTTTATCAGTACAGTGAGTATCAGCAGCCAGATATACACATTCTTCAAAGTCAAAGTTACATATGAAGGCAACCAGGTTCAATGGAAAAATCGGGCAAATCAGATTATATCAGTAATCAAATCAATTTTAGGAGAAACAAAGTTCGGAAAACTAGAATTACTAATAAGAATTACTTAAAAAAATTACTAAGTACTATTAGCGACCGGTGTTGAAAATAGTGCCCATCATGCCCAGTTACGAAGTGTCTAAAAAGTCTCTGTGGTCATGTGATCATTTCGACAGACAGTCCCAATAATAATTTCGGTATTACAGATCAGAACTGACACCTGCTGCTCTAACAATTGAATCAATTCAGTTGTTTTTTCACTCAGCGCAGCATAACCACAACTTTCACTGAAATAATAAAGAATGCTAATCGGCAAAAAGGAGTCCTGGAGTTACGCCTGGTCGAAATGACCCCTCTTCCCAGTCCAGTTATCGCTGCTCTCCTCGCAGCACCATCACCCGGCGGTTCTGCACACCAGCGTGCGCCATGTGAGCGGAGGGAGTCGCTATATTCACGCGTCTGTATATAAAGACATCACCGGGCGTGATGAGATCACGCGTCCTCGCTTCCTCTCCCAGGCATGTTGCAGTGATGAATGGCCGACGAAAGACGGAATAATGGCAAGAAATACAATGAACTCCGTTTGCATGTGAAACCATCTCGGGGAAACGTGATTGTATGTACAAACCGCGCGCGGTTCACGTATGCCTCTATTTGTGTGTAAGAGTGATTGAGCGATGAGTAAGAGTGTGTGTGTGTGTTTAGAGAGGAGGGGGCGGTTAATTGGCATTCCCCAGTGAGAATCCGTGTGTACGGTAACAGTGGGAAGCTTCTACCTTCATTAGGTTGAGCTGATGATACAGCTGCACGCGGCGGAACGCGGCCTATTATATCCTTTCTTTCCTTTTCACTCACTCTCACTCTCTTCCTCCAAGTCTCTTGTCCCTTTCTCTCGACTGCTTTCTGAAACAGCAGAAAAAAAAGGCTCCCCGTCCGGGCCTTCAGTCTGCGTAGGGCTTCTGGTTCCTTCCTGCTGAATCGAGTGCCACCCCCCCCCTTCAACGATTCATCCTCTGCCTCCACTCGCTCTTTTTTTTTTTTTTTTTTTTTAGACATTAGCCCGAAGCTTGGCGAGGCCCAGCTGGAGGAAACGTGGTGTAATATGTCCAATTATGACGCCGCGCGCCCAAAGTCAGGTAATTAGCGCTAATTCAGAAACAAACTGCTCCCTCTCCACCGGCCCCCTGCTAGCGCTCAGCTGTATTTACCAGGCAGCAATATGTTGATTGCGGTATGAGAGGCTCCTAACCGCACAATGGCGCACGGCGCGGTGAGCCAGCGACTCGCAAATCCATCCATCCACCCACCAACGCCGGTGCCAAACGCGTTCGCCATTCCAGCAACAGGGCGTGAAGTTGCGCCGATCTGAAAACTTTGTTTGCGCCAAATCCTACAGCTGCCACTAGAAACCGGTGAGTAGAATTCCACAGAGAACCCGCCAACGATGTAGGTTAAAGCATTAAAGTAGCGTACTACTCCAGTCCGGGATGCACATAATACACGGGATTAATATTAATATGTTATGTTATCCAGGTTAATGATGACATCACAGTGAAGTTGATACTGTGTTACACATCGGTACATTCCTGGACAGTCCTGTGTGTATCTGAAGGAGTGTGTGAGTGTGTGTATGGAGAATATTTGCGTGGAAAAATATTCTGTGTACCATGGCTATTGTAAAGTTTAAATTAGTCAATCAATCCGTCACTTTTACTACTTACATAGTAAAGTGGGATCCAAGCACAATGTGGGAAGTTGTACAGTGAGTGAATCTAAATATTTTTACATATCAGTGCTTAAAGTCTGTATCTGATCCTCCTACTTCCTGTACATCTAGAAACCCAAATATATAAAAAAGTGCAATTTTTGGTTTACCTTTTACATATTGTTAGAAGAGGTATCTCATGCAGAAATGTTTTTTTTTTTATTCTGACATTTTAGTAACTGTGCTGTAAAATTGCTGAACTTCCTCTGAACTGCCGTGGTAACTCACTACCGATTTTTGAGAAGTTAGAATGTCTCTACGTTGTTGCAAGTGTCAATGCATTATATGTCAGTGTACGTTACATGCACTTGGGTCCTTCACTTCCACTCCTCCCCTGGGTATGAACAATAATTTATTACAAAAATGAATATCATATTTAAAAACCTGATACTCCAGCATGTACAAATCGCGAAGAAAAAAAATAAACCACTGAATGCGCATGTTATCTAGTTTGATTCCTTAATTATGGTACTCCAAAAAGCAGGCGTTGCACTTCCTGCGAAACATGTTGGTGTAGCCTTCAGCACAGTGTCTGCACCGTCCTCTATCAGCTTTGATAGGAAGGCGTCCAATCACGTCCCTGCAATCTTCCCTCGGTGGGTGTGCTTTTGGCTTTTCGGTTGTCCTGGCACCTGAAGAATTCACAGCGCTTAAAGACGGTCGCCCTCGCTTTGCCGCTGAGACAGCTGTGCCGATCGGCATCAACGACTGCTGTTCAACAGAGACAATCGGCTACGTTACACACCATCACGAACACCCTCTAAATAAAAGTGCAATAAAAGTCATTTTGTAATGGAGCTGTTATGTATAAGTAGTCCAGTAGGTGTGCCTTGAAAATGGATCCCGTGTTACTGGGCCATTATTTAAATTTGAATGCCGATGCAGCTCACAAGTTAATGCGAGGTACAAACGGATCCTTACAGTCTCATGACACGAGAGTGAGCGAAAGGGCCGGGCAAGTTGGAGAAAACGAGGGGGAGAAGAGAAGGAGAGGACACACCTAAAAAGCTATGTGGGCTACGGCGGGGCTAAAAATACAGCCAGCAAATGGGTCTGGTGTAGCGGGGTGTGTTTGTTTCCCCTGTGTACAGCTCCAGTGTGAATGGCAGTTAAGTGCCTTCTGATGACTGGGCTCTAATGTAGGTCTGTCGGCTCTTCGGGGAACGGCCCAATCAGAGAGGTGGCTCCGTCCTCACTTCTCCCGCAGCTTCGCTGGCAGCTGAAGCCGCACCTTGAAGCTTAAAAAAAAGGAAAAAATAAAAATAAAGCAAATAATAATAAAAAAAAAAAAAAAAAAAAAAAAAACGTCTTAGATGAATAAACTCTGTGAGTTCGGGCCCTCGAATCAGCTCTGCCCGGCAGGAGGCCGCCGCTCCGGGGACAGAATGACGCGTAACAGCGGGAGCCGCGCTGAGCCAATGCCACCGTGACGGAAATGTCAGCATGTGAGAATTTTTGCCCGGGATTTATGTCCGCTGTGCAGCGAGGATGCAAACTCTGCGGCAAAGTCACAGGTGAATTTGGGTCATCGGTGGCGAACAGGGGAGGGAAAAGTGCGAAAAAAGTTTGACGCCGGCGACACTTGAAAAGGTTGAACTCATCGCCGAGGCACCGGTGCCCAAGAGCGTTACACAAAACGCTACAAATCACGGACACGCACGCTGAGGCTTTCTCGGTGTATTAGTGCTATGCTGGCCCACCTGCATGCTTGTTGCTACCAGGGCTATGAGAACAACGTGTGTGTTTGTGTCTGTGTGTGTCTGTGTGTGTCAGACTCACAAATGACCCATCACTGTCTAGTAGGCGATGACAATGCTGCTCGTCAATCAACCCTAATGAATGGCCAACTGAGGGACGATCGGACGAGCCACCCCATAATAATCAGGCCTCGAGTCAGTATGGGATGTGATTTATACCCTATTAAAATGGCTCACGCTGGAAATGAGCCACACAACAGCACATCCGGCGGCACAAAGGGGACGTGAAAGTTTCAGATCAAACAGAAATAGATTTTTCTGCTTTGAAAATTTACGAAACAAACAAAAAAAAAAAGAATACAGAACGAAATGTGTCCCCTGCATTTAACCCACCATCCTTAGTGAGCTGAGGGTGGCCATGAAAGGTGCCCGGGGAGCAGTGTGTGGGGACGGCAAGTGCACCTTGACAGCTCCTTGGGATTTGAACCCGCCGCTTCCTTACCTCCCCCAAAACATGTTTCTTCGCCATTAATCACGCCGAAGCCATTCTTCGATAAATTTGTGGTTTTGTAAATCTGCTTATCGGTCCGTCACATGGCAATGTGTTGGGCCTCTTTAATAAAGTGTCCGGTGTACGTCTCCCTCTCCTCGGGCCTGAGCGTCATCCCCCTCGTATTTCCTCCTCCAGCCCTCGCCCTCCCTCTCTCCCTGCACCCCTCCCTCGCTTCCTGTCCCCTCTCTCTGTACATTAGCGCCGTTAATACTCCTCCTAATGACACTGAACATTAACAGGGGTAAAGGCAGAGATAGATACATTTTTCCCCCCTCCCTAGCTCCGCTCTACTCCACCCTTCCACTCCTCGCTCTTACATGCCGAAAATCCAATAGAAATGCAATCACAATCGGTTAGAGCCCGGCCCCGCCCCGCCCAGCACTCTAGGTTCCTCCACAGCAGAACATTGCATGTGACGACACGAGTGAGGAAGGTACAATAGCTTATTATTTCGTTTCCTTCCCTTTTGCTTCATCAGGTAACAGAATCGGTAAATCTGACCTTTTGTCACATGTGTCGGTCCAGGAGATGAGCAAGACGACAGATGACAATGACAGAACTATATCTGGATGCTGCGCTCACATCAGAATATTGCAGTAATTCACTTCTGCCACTGCAAACGCAAGCAGGCGTCTCCAGCAAGAGTCTCACAGGGACAGTGTGTGTGTGTGTGTGTGTGTGTGTGTGTGTGTGTGTGTGTGTGCGCGTAACTGTGCCGATACCGTGGCTAATTAACCTCTGAGGAGCTCACAGGAAATTAAATGCCTAATGAATAAAGCAAACAATGCAAGGACACTCGGGGGACTTGGGGGACTTTTGCTAAGACCGAGTATCCCACCAACAAGTGTGAACACACTCACTCGCTCACACCTACTACAGTAAACAGCAATAACACCACACATCATGAGCAGTACAGTACTGTTCGATACCACAATACCTGGGTAAGTATCCACTTATTTGACTGGACATATATTTCACTGAACACTGTTACAGAAAAAACTGGTGGAAATTAGATTTCGAGGTTATTTTAAAATGATACACAAGACATGGATTATATGCATATGGATTGACAGTGAGAGTGAAGTGAATGTCATTGTGACCACACGTTGACACAACGAAATGCATCCTCTGCTTTTAACCCATCACCCTTGGTGAGCAATAAAAAATAATGAAATATGATATTATATAATTGCTGTTGTTTAGAAATAGCACCTATAAAAAGGGTGGTAGTAGCCTAGTGGGTAACACACTCGCCTATGAACCAGAAGACCCGGGTTCAAATCCTGCTTACTACCATTGTGTCCCTGAGCAAGACACTTAACCTTTAGTTGCTCCAGGGGGACTGTCCCTGTAAGTCGCTCTGGATAAGGGCGTGTGATAAATACTGTAAATGTAAATAAAAAAATGTAAATGCTCTCCATTTGAGGGATATTCACCTTGATTTTTCTTGATCTGCACAGAATCTGCTCTTTTTTCCAGCCATGTGGTCCCCTGTTTAGTCACTGTTGCTATGGTTTCCAAGTATACAAATTCTAAGAAAGAACACTGGTGAAATGACAAATTCTGGCTGAGGAACAAAAGCACATTAATAATGACAATAAAAAATAGGCATCAATGGCCTTGTATAATGTAATTAAATAACATCAGAACTATCATTAAGCTTGTAATCAAGATCTTCTTGGTTTGAAGTAAAATATTGAGATTTCACATTCAAACTCCAATTTTTTTATTAAAATTTTACTTGTCACATACACAGTCATACATGGTATGATATGCAGTGGTATGATATGGTATGATGGTATGATATGCATGGTATGATATGCAGCTTTCCATTCATATACAAAAAAAAAACACACATGCCAACCACCTACAATGCCATTCCAAAGCATACCACACTACTTATGTGTGACAGTGGACATCGGCTACTGTCTGCTCCCTGCTTTTAAAGGACATATAAAGCCAGCCAGAGCGTGCCCTCTCTGTCTGCTGCTAATGACTCATAAACCAACTAAAGACTAATGTCTGATGTCTGCTGTCCCTAATGACAGCAGCCATTCAAGTGTTTCCTTACAGCTGTCATTAAGCAGCCGTTAGCTCTCTCTCTCTCCCCCCCAAACACCAGCCGCCAGCCCTGAGTGCCCCACAGGCCAGGCATTAAGAGCGAGAGGCCGGGCCGTGATTGTGCTTCGGATTAGCTGTTCACTTTTGTGGTTGCAGAAGCTCAAGATATCAGACGTCCCTCCAGGCCCTTGCTACTGGTTTACCCCTTTTCCACCACTGGTAATCTGTTCGCTAGAGCAACCACAGAGCCATATGAATATGTGAGCACAATTTGGATAAAAGATGAACAAAAGATGAACAAAATTGTCATATTTTCTTGCTTTTTGAAGGTGAAAAACAACTAATATTCTTGCTGCTCATTCAGTGAGCATTGCAACTCATTAACCTTGCAGGGACCTCTGACCTTGACTAGGAAAATGTCATGCAAATTATATACAACACCAATAAACGCAAATTATATACAACACCACTAACACCAATAAATACAATTCTGATTCTGATACAAGGAAAGAAGAGCATGAATCTATATCTACCCACATAATGTGATGCAGGGATCCCATCCCTCATGTGGTTGGCAGGACTCATTTATTGTCATCACTTGGTCTGCAACATTTATTCCTCAAACAACCCTAATAACCATCATTTGAAAAATCTAAATGCAATACAATTACTGTCATGGACCCTGTGGGGTGCCCTGGATCCACATCTGGATATGAGTCTTCCCCTGATTCCTCATTGTGTGCATCTGTTCCTGCGTGTATAAGGCTGCCTTGCATGTGCAAGATGGGAAATTCCAGGTCCATGACTGCAATAAAGACCTCACATTTAATTTATTCTAAGCTGTGGTCTTCTACTCACAAGAATTATCACCGGGGCGCCATGACAGGAAAGTCTTGTGGATGGGCTGGATGACCACTATATTCCTGTTTCAGGAGTTCTGCTTGGACAATCTGATTGGTCTTTGGCAACCTTTTTGGGAGTCAAATGCCAAGTATAAAAGCTCATCCCCCCCTCAGATACCCCCAGCTTCCCTGCTTTCTCTCTCTTTTCCTCTACCTCTTTCTCCTTTTGGGTTTTCTGTAACATTGGTAACATTTTTACATACAATATTTGCATGTAACTGCAACAGTAACCTACCTGTGTTAATAAATTAGAAAGCATCCATTCCCGTAACCTCTATTGTGTCTTGCAGCTGTATGTCCAGGTAACATCAGATGAGCTAAATAAATTGCTAATAATTAATGGAGTCAGATTAACAAGGTCAAAGCAATTCTCTGATGTCTACCCTTCATCGCTTCCATTCTGCCTGTAAACGTTTTTCACATGTATCATGTCTTCATCGTGTCATTCTATGTGGTATGTCATGCCTTTTATGTACAAGTTGTGTGAATGCATCCTTCACCACCTTCACAAGTGCCGGAACCATGACAAATGCATACATTTCAGAAATCTGTTCAATGGATGATGATTTTAGTGTAATACGTAATATTTGTAAAATACGCAGCTGAATGGGTTTTGGGTAACAGCAGTATGCGGATCAGTATGTGAAACTGTAAACTCTTATTTTTAGATGAATCACCCTTATCTTCTGCCTTGCAGCTGTACTCGCTGGACCCTCCCGGAACCCCAGTGGAAAAGCCATCACGCTGCATGAGAGAAACAGCCATCAGCGGTGCTGATGGAGGTGACCCACTGCACCAGCTCCAAAAGACGTGGTTCCAACATCGCGCCAGCTGCTCCGAATCCGCACTCCATAAAAATGCCAACACGCGACCATTTCTGCATAAGGGATAGTCGTCCTGGGACCAACAGCGACGCTAGGCCAACGGAAGAAAACACATCTGGTCGCCGTTTTTTAATTTATGTTCACACATTTATCGCTATGATTGGGAACTGGGGTCTCATGCGCAACTTAATGAAGAAAGAAACAGCTCCTCTGTGCATAAAGTACTGTTCTTTAAAAACCCACAGCTCAATCAAAAGCTCCATGCTGAAATTCCATCAAATTGAAAAAAAAAATATGATAGAATTGATATGGGATATGGGAATGACAGATCACTATTATTTAAAGAAAATATGCACCCAAAACAACACAATCCACATATCTTCGTTTTTGCAACTGGCTAACAGGCTAACTGGGACGTTGCCAGGTGAATTCATTTCGATTCAATGTCGTGATTGAGCGTGCCGGATAAATACATGATCACGACGCTTTTAATTGGTTCAAGTGCCTAATCAGCTACCTTGAGGCTAATTGGCAGGCTTGATTGGACGACAACGGCCATATTCATTTTGCAGTTCTTGAAATATAGAATGTAGAAAAATTCAAGTGAAAGGAAGCAGAATGTCTGTTCTGGTCTCAAGGTCCTGTGATGTCTACTGCAGAAAACTGAGGGAACCTGAGGAGGAAGGGAGGAAGCCTGAACTTGGATTGCCTTGCACATGAGATGTACTGACAGGATCATTTTTCTTTTAACATTGTTTACTAAAATACCATCAACGTTAATATTTTGGGTGTCAGAAATATTAACCCCATAAGAAAATGGTGAGTAGGGTGAGTAGTTAGTTTCTCCTATCCTACATACAGATAACTAGCAAGCAGGACTTCATGCAACATTAGTGAACATGCCCTGAGCAATCTGTTGATAATGGAGTAATAAAAGGGGTCCACAATGTGGTATGAAACTATTTTATGTCACTTTATTGTGCCAATTCAATATAATATATAATATGTCCAACCCAGATTGTCTGACTGCCAGTGATCTCTCTACAGTTGGCAGTTTGGTGGTGCAGCCCTTCAGACAGACAGACAGACACTAACGCGTGACTCCTGTCTGGAAGTAGGGATGAACAGACGGACACAACATCTTCCCTGCATCCCTCTACCAGACAGACAGAGAGAGGGATTCTATTTCAAGTTTCCCCCTTTTGCCAGTCACGCTTAAAGAGATTTGACATTTGGAATGATGAAACAAGCCCACAGATGAACATGAGAAAACACTGCTGATCCTCTGTTTCAGACACACACACACACACACACAGACACATATACACACACACACACAGACACATACACACACACACACACACACACACACTCTCTTCACTTTCAGGGTCATCCCCATCACCAGCACCATCGACTGTACCCCAAATGGCTATTAAAGTTCTTCACGATGCATCCCTGCCTGGATGCACCTTTTGGCCATTTTATACATCAAGCTGCACTGAAACTGATGCCTCTCTCTCTGCCGCAATGAGTGTTTGATATGGAAAAGCTCCCAGAAGTGTCTGACTGTGGGAAGCACCTCGACCAGCGCTGAGAGATGCTCTCGATAGGCTGAAAAATGCAAACTCAACAAAGAACCTTCGCATCGGTGCAGAGCAAAACTACCAACTAAAAAAAAGGATTAGATCAGGCAGGGGAGTACCCTGAATTACAATTAGCAACTCATGGCTCATGCCCTCTATCTGTCATTTCTTCCCAGCATGCAACGTTCTCTTCTTTTTTTTTTATTTCAGCTAAAGTGAGACTTTTGTTCAGTTGAACAAAGCATCTACCAAAACAAACAAGCAAACAAACGCATGAACGCAATGATGCAAGACGAGACGCTTTCTCAAAAAACATTTAATGGGGAGGGGCAAAGCCAAAACAGGTGGATCTCTCCCTCCTCGGAACAATTGGGAACTCAATGAAGTACACTGGAGAGAATCGGATTACCCCCACCTCTCCTCCCCAGTTCGGCCTGGGAATAATCCCATTAGGGCAATGGTACGGGCGGCTGCGCATCCTTTTTCTGCAGCAATTACAAACCTTTGGAGACATAAAAGAGCCCATTCCTTTCACAGCTCATCCACCATCCATCATCTATTTAGCAACAGAGCGAGCAAGACTTTTATTATTATTATGATCCCCCCCACCACCACCACCCCTCGCCGTTGTTGTTCAATGGTGTCTAGACATTGCTAAGATAACAAACCTGGCACTTTCCCTGCGCATATTCCGATAATTAACTACGGAAAATATTATCTTTCAAAAGGCCATACGCAGAGTGCCTCTTCAGCAGCGGCGAATCAAGCTACAAAACTGGAACCACAGGACAGGTAAATGTGGAATTAAATGTAGACGTTTCAAGTGGCTTTGGTTGCGGTGCTCACTGTCCCATTTAACACTCATCACACACTCACACACTGACCCACACCCATATTCACAAGAGCAGTATGAATCATCCAGAAATGACTCAATTAATTTGTCACGTCATTAGGCTCAATGACAAAATCATGAAACCGATGAATAGTTGAATAGTTAAATACATGGTAGGCCTGTATATTTATAGTGCTAGGACTGATGCTCACTATCTATGTCAGCTAGGTAGGGACGTCAATATTAAAAGCTTATAATTAATGAAACATTTGTAACAATGAACATCAGTGGCGTGACTAAGAGCTGTCAGATTAGTCGTTTTCATTTTGATGTTTCAGGAAAATTTGTTTCTCAAGAATTGATACTGAAGAATCTCTTGAAGGTATGCTGCAGTTAAATACTCAGTACACTTCCGAGTTCTGGAGGATTTTTGGAGGTTTTTGTACTAATCTGGCAACACCAAACAGCATTTTATGGTTAATATGTATAAGCAGCACTTTTGTGGACAGGATGTAAAAATCTGCATCGCTTACCGTGGGTGTTAATTTCCTATAAACTACTTCAACAGACTGGTCAAGGAGGAAAAAACTGTATGCTTTTTTTTCGTAACCAGGAAGGCTGAAAGCCTGAGGATGATTATTCATATTTTCCAACATATTACCAACATGTTTTGTGATTTTTTTAATACTGTATTCTGATTCAACTCTTCCACAACAACTAAGGCCTTGGGGTTCTATATGAATTCTTTCGTTAGTGTAGCGTAGGAGAGGAAAACCTAACTACCCAGAAGCACATTCTTGTTCTTTTGATATCATTTGTTACGAAAGATTACAGTTCGTAAATGATGCATCTTGCTTTGCTCCTCCCTGTGCACAACTCTTCCTTGGCTGGTGTGTTTAATCACGATTTCCATTCTAGTTTAATGAAGAACTTTACTGACTGCACACACTCCTGCTGCCACATCTGTAAACACACCCACAGCTGCTGTGAGCCGGGTGACAGTGCAAGGTGACGAGATGCGAAGTGATATGCCCTCTCCGACTGAAGCGCTTTAATTAAAACCCGGAGCGGCTCGCTCACACTGCCTCGTTAGAGCGAGAGATGACAGAACGAGGGAGGAAGAAAGACACAGACACAGAGATAGGAAGAGTACAAAGGTGATGCGAGCCCTCCCCTTCTAAGAAAAGCCACCAGACAAACGCTGAAGGACGGACCCGTGGTACCCCCGTAGTGCAGAATCGGTGGATCACAGAGCGGACCGGGAGCCATAATGAGGCGTTCTCACCTTGTCAACTAAGACTGAAAATGCTAACGAAGGCCTGTTCCCATCTTTGTCAGGAGGAACAGAAAAAGCAGAAGGAACACGGACAGGGGGTTGAGAGGCGAGCAGGAAATGGCAGCTGTCGGTGGGGTCATGGAGAGGGGTCGCTCACAACAATATTGTTGTGGATATTGAGTCATTTATCCCAATTTTGGTAAAAAACACAGTAACTAGCATAAATCACATAACTTGCATTTAAATTGCATTAAAAAAATGCAAAAAATATCCATAAACATTTGTTAAAATTAAGTACTTCACCAAATGATGTTTTAATAATCATTATTAGTCAATTATTAAATATTTAGATCCTTATTAGACATTTTGATTAAAACTATTCACAGCGTTATATATTAGTATATTAAACTAATTATAACTTTAAATCAAATTATTGTTATTATATAACAATTATATAGTATTAAGTTTACTTTTATTACTTTTCACATTTTATTTATATATTTTTACATTTTGTGTTTTTGTAGTTCTATTCTTTTTCATTGACTTTCATTCACAGCAACCACAAGCACTTTTGATATAGCTGTCAGATTTAAAATTCCCAGTAGAGTCTGATGATGTTATTGGCTGGCTGTGGTTTTCACCCCTGTCACCCCGTCAGGCCCACCGTGTCCCCTGTGGAACCCAGTGTGAGTCTCCCTCAGGCTGTGCTGCGCGAGCCAGCAGGGTAAAACACCGGGTGGCAACTCAGCGAGGGACGTTTCTACGCGTTCCCACAGACCCACTGGCAGACGCCCACGTCCCTGTCTCCTGGTACACAGGAAAGCGGAGAAGATGCAGAAGAATAAAGAAAGAACAAAAAGGAGAGGGAGCGCCAGAGGGCCATCTTCCTCACAATCAGAATCTCTCTTCCTTAAAAGGAAGAGAATGGCTCCATTTAGAACACTGATGCTGTGAAATCCAAAGATTTTTTTTCTTCATGGCACATGTTTGTGCCTGGAAAGAATAATACTTAAATTGATTTAATTCAATTGAAAAGTTTATGAGTTTACAATCTACAGCATGGCTCCAACCATCCTTCAAAGTGCAGAGATGCCTACACGCACCTTTTAAAGTGAGGAATTTGTGTCTGTGCACCAACCTTACATCTGAAAATAAGTGTCATTTGAGATAAAATCTGGGAATAAATATGACAGAAAAAAACATCAAA
Organism: Denticeps clupeoides; assembly: GCF_900700375.1. Classification (NCBI taxonomy): domain Eukaryota; kingdom Metazoa; phylum Chordata; class Actinopteri; order Clupeiformes; family Denticipitidae; genus Denticeps; species Denticeps clupeoides. Next base: position 9,949,911 of record NC_041724.1, read on the forward strand.
AAGCTTTAATGGACACAGATTATCTTGTCCTCTACAGGAAGGGTGTCTACATTTTTATCTTCACTCATTTGATGAGAAGCTGCTTAAAAGCTTTAAACAATTCCCAATTTTCATATTCATCATCACTAATAATCAGAGACTGTTGTGCTGGGTATTGTTCAAATTTTTTTCAAAACCAATACCAGAAAAATGTGTCCAAAATCTTATAACAAATAAGATTTTAAAAGTCGGTGACTGTCTTGTAGCACTCATCTTGTTTTGAGAGGAGATTGAAAGTGAAAGTGAAACACAGCACAGCACACAACGAAATGTGTCCTCTGCTTTTAACCATCACCGTTCCTATACCCGCTAGGCCACCACTGGGAATCTAACAAAAAACGTAGTAATTTTCAGTTTCTTTTTTCTGGTTTTGTTGTAGTACGGTCATAATGCTGCCTTGTCTGTGGGAAATTGACTCCTGGATTAAACAGCTTGTGGGGAGTTCATGCAAAACACTTAAGCACTTAATAAAGCTTCCATACTGCACACTACACTGACTGTCCAGCAGCATTAATAATGCCGCCATCAGCAACTTCATCTGCTCGTTTGTGTTAAGATGCCGATGAAAAAAATCATGTTTCATTACAAAAACGCAACAGGTGCTAAAGGTCGGTAAAAAGTAATGACCTTCACAAACTCACACAAATGTGACCAGACAACGTAAGATCTGTATAAGTTTTCCGTGCCAAAGCCAATCACCAGCATGTTTTGGCACTTTGCGTTTTTCAGTGCTTGAGATTTCAGGACTATTTTTAAGTCAGTGACACAAGTTCTAGTCCCAAGCTTTACCTTTAAATGATTCTACAAATTATTTCTTTTTGGTATGATAGTTGGTACATGCAGTCTGAGCCTACAGTCACAGAAATGGATGACTGACACCCGTCATCTGGTATGAAAAAGCGGGCAGCCCTGAGCCAAAGTAAACAAATCCTTCCTACGATGATGGGGAGGAAGAAACACACGTCTGGGAAGCAGGCGAAGCTGCGTTCAATTTAAACCCCCCGAGTCTGGCACATCCCCATTGTCTAAAACAAAAAGCCGACTACCTCTGCTCTCCCTGGCACCGGCGGGATGGGTGTAAAGGAGGAGATTACCTGTCACTCAGCCGGGAGCCGCTCTCCCACATCAACACAGAGAATTAGAGCCCCGCGAGGATGACACACGCAACAGGCAGAGAGGGGAGGTCTCTGGAGGGGGGGTCTAGTTAAGAGGAATGATCCTTGTGTGTGCCCAGATTGGGAAGAGAGATGAGAGAGGTGGAAAAAGGTGAGGCGTCTTTGAGGATGTGGGGATTTTGAAGAGTTGCCAAAAACCCAAAAGAAAGAATAAGCTTTACACCTCATCTGAAGTGCTGGGAGATTTCAAGCTGAGTGCAGGATCCAGGGCGTGTAAATGAATGGCAGGGTCTAATAAGGAGTCTGACCTATTGATTGATGGCATCAGCCTGATGGTGAAAATGGTGCAGAACCCCAGGCTTTCCGTTCGCAGACGTGCCCCAGTGAGAAACGAAATATGACCTCATCTGGAGACACACTGGTTCCTACCTATAAAAGAGAATCTCATTCAGAGATCTATGGGCACTGTGATGGTTGTTTGCTAAGGTCAAAAGAATCCCTAGAATCCATAGATTACTGCTTTGCAAAGGGCGGCTATTTTGAAGAAACTAGAATATAAAACATGTTTTCAGTTATTTCACCTTTTTTGTTAAGTACATAACTCCACATGTGTTCATTCATAGTTTTCATGCCTTCAGTGAGAATCTATCAATGTAAATGATCATGAACATAAAGAAAACACATTGAATGAGAAGGTGTGTCCAAACTTTTTGCCTGTAATGTATATATTTCATTTATACAAAGGCACACACACAACCCAGAACCCCCCTCCCAAAAAAAAAAAAAACGAAAAATTGAGACTGCAACTTCCCATGTTCTGCTTCAGATGTTACTTATTCACATCAAATCACGGACTGGTCCTGCAGGCTTTTCACCTCAAACACACACACACTCCATGAACCACTCAAACCCCAACAGTCTGCCACTGTGGCCCAATCAACCCAATTTCACCAGAGAGACTTTGAGTCCTCGGACCGACTTGACCCCTTGACTCCGCCTCTCGTGTCGGACCACCTCTAGAGGCGCTTGCTGTTTATGAACTGCATGCGACAGCAGTCAGTAATTTTATAATCTGTGTTAAAAAGCCCAGGAGCTTCGTCCTGCTGAGCTCGGTGGTAGCGAGGAGCCGAGGTGGGTTGGGCAGCGCCGGGCTGATGGAGTGTCGGCGGCTGGGCCTAGCACGATTGATTAATGCTAATGTGTGTAACCTGGGTTCCCACGACGCGAGGGAGGGATGCTGCTAGTGCTTTGACGAGCTCTGATTGAAGACCCACTCACGCAAGAGAGAAGCTGTTAACACATTAGAAAAAATAACACATTTTTATCTGTTGTGAAGGCTTACACACACTCACACACACACACTTATTTAACCCTAATCCATTTGAACCATGTGACCTCAAATACTAGATAAGCAGTCCTTTATTGTTTGTATATATCTATTTCCATAAATTGTTATTCCCAAACAGATGAAGATTCTGTGATGCGTAGGTTTGTCCAGGTCATGGTACCTCCTCCAAAGAGACTAGAAGTAACTGGGACTTCCCGCCAACTGAAAATGCCTTTGGGCTAAAAAGTGCAGAACTTGAATGAATGAAGTCCAGTTGGCTTTTGAACCAAGCACTCAATAATCCATAACACACACACACACACACACCGAGAGACAAATTGCACTGATGTAGACTGCTACTGCAGCAGTAGCTGGTTCTGATGGCAACAATGACTTGGCCACTGATGGCAGTGAACTCCTGCAGTCCTGATGAATAATTGAGGAGACGCTTGGTATTCATAAGAGCAGGGCGTGAGGGGGCCGGTGTCAACTTGTTTTTTTTTCCTCTCGTCACTTTTTTCCCGCTCCCTCTTTATCCATATGACTTTATGTCATTTTCTTTACTTTATTTCTTTCCTTCTCTGCCCCCTCTGCCAGTTCAGCCAATGCCCTCGCTGCTTCTCTCTCACGTCCATCTCATCTTCCCTCAACCCCTCTCCTTCATTGTTTAGGATACAGAATATCCCCGGTATCAGTAACTCCAGCCCTGCTCACCGGTGACGATAAGCGTCCAGGTCTAATGATGGGCAGACAGCTCGCCTCGGCCCGTCTCGAGGCAATGACAGCTGTCAGATCACTGCAGGACACTCAGTGGACCGGGTCGAGGGTCCGCCTCCCGTGCTTTCCTTCCCCTCCGCAACACTGGTGTCTCAGGCCCGGCACAGAGTCGTGCTTAAGTCACTTACATTTTACATTTGTGCCATTTATCAGCCGTACTTATCCAGAGCGACTTACAGTCTGTAGTTACAGGGACAGTCCCCATGGAGACACTCACCCAGTAGGCTACTACCACCTTCAAGCCAGTCTTCCAGTACTGGACACCAAACCGGAGGTCCCTGAGACAGAGCATCTCTTTCTCAGAGAGACGACGTAATGCGCCAGTCCGTCCAGTTTATTGTCATGGAGATAGCTCCCCACGAAGCAGATAAAGCATCTGGGGGACAACATGTGCCAAAACAAAGAGCCCAAATCAGATGATAAACGACATGCTATTTCTGCAGCAGGATTTATGTACTGCCAACATTACCAACGCTATTAGAGGGAATCCAATTATTCTGCACCTTTTCTTTTTCCGAGGAGGGAGGAGGGCTGGAGGAGCCAATGGCCAGTAGAGTGGAAGAAAGATGGATGTGGATGGCGGGGGGTGGCTGAGGATAGGAAAAGAGCGAGAAGGGCAGATTGATTTGACGACTACAGCTCCCTGTGGGTTTAATCGCATGCACCTTCACTTTTTAACTTCTGATAAATTATACATGGTAGGAGCGGAGACAATATTTATTAACTGTTACAAACCACAGAGGGGTGGGGGCGTTGGAGCAGATTGAGGGAGGGGTGGGCAGGAAAGCAAAAAGTCATTAAACACTTAACCTGCGTGGTCTGAAGTAAACATCTCAAAGCGGAGAGGAATCAAAGCCAGCCAGGCACAGAGCATTAAAGCATTATGGGGTTGGTGTGTGTGTGTGTGTGTGTGTGTGTGTGTGTGTGTGAGTGAAAGAGAGGTGGTGAGGTGTGCATACTGGCATGAGAGTTCAAGAACAATCTCCAACTAGAGAGAACAATTCTCTGCCAGAGAACAGGGCTAATTGTGATTAATATTGTAGAGTGAAAGTCGTCTCTCTCTCACACACACACAAACACACACACACACACGTCACAAAGTGTAATGATAGTGTAAATGACAGATAGATAAACAGACAGATAGTGTAAATGACATAAGATAGATAGATATATAGATAGATAATCACACACGTAAGTTAATGTTGACTTTATTTACATTTACATTTATGGCATTTATCAGACGCCCTTATCCAGAGCGACTTACAATCAGTAGTTAGAGGGACAGTCCCCCCCCTGGAGCAACTTAGGGTTAAGTGTCTTGCTCAGGGACACAATGGTAGTAAGTGGGGTTTGAACCTGTGACTCTGTAGTCTTCTGGTTCATAGGCAAGTGTGTTACCCATTAGGCTACTACCATCCCTCCTTATTGTTATTTCAGCTCTATACGTGTTAGACAGTTTCTCCGGAACCTGGAGAACCTGGAAACACACACACACAAACACTCACAAAGTGCATAAATGATTGTCAGGTGACAGGTGTGTCAATGTAAATATGGACATAGATAGACAGACGGGTGCATAGATGCATAGTGAGATGCTCAGAAGTATGGCCAGACACAGCATATATCCACCGCACAGGGTTTCATGCAAACACTACAGTACTTGCGGCAGAGGAGACATGCATCTGTGACAGTCGCGGCGAACGGGCGACAGCGCTTATTAAATATTAACAACTCTGCCAACTGGGATGTTTGGCTGATTCCCTGACAAATAACTGTAATATCTGACAGAGGCATATGACAATCACATCTGCCATGTTTACAAGCAGAGGCCTGGCTATGGAAGCATTTATATTAAATCGTGATTCTTATTTATTTTTAAAAATGTTGCGCACACTTTACTGGCGGGGGGGCAGGTTCTGTTCGGACCAATCACTCATGTGCAAATAAAAGTTTTGTCAAAGATGGAATGTCCACTCCTGACAGTGGGAAATACATCAGACCCAGATCCTGCTCTCCAGTGGGCCACGGAGCCTCTTCTGTGGAGGGCGGGGCACGAGGGGTGTTCAGTGGTGCCACACGTTCCCTCCCCAGTGGATTGATGGCAAAATACGAGGGGCTTCTGGCGTCTCCTACTACCGACCTTCAGCGTGTTATAGATCTGCCAGAGTGGTTATGGATCTGTCTGTGAGTGTGTGTGTGTGTGTGTGTGTGTGTGTGAGTGAAAGGGAGACAGAAGATGTGATTCTGGATGAAAATGTTTTCATTTTAGAACTCATTTAAACGGCACAGTAGAATCTTCATCCATCTGGAGAAACGAACAGTTTTAGTAACAGGGATTAGCCACAGTTTGGAGAAAGAAAATACAAAATTGACCTGTGGGGAATTTTATTTTATGTGATTTAATAATAATGGTGGATCCAATGATTTTTCAATGAATTTTAATCTATTTCCAGCAGTCTCTTCTGTCCAGTTCTTGCTAAATAAAATGGAAATGCAAACATTGAACGAAATGTTATGGCAAAATAAGAAATGCATTAACACCTTTTATGTCAGAACAAAGTGAAATGAAAAGCATTACTTTGTAAATCCCTGCCCAAAACTAGAGCCTGACTCGGTAACCCCTGGCACAACTCCTCAAATCAATTTCCCAAACCTAAATATTTTTTTTATATATTTTAATTCAATCCAGCTATCTCTCCCTCTCTGGCACTCTCCTCCAACTCGGAGAAGGAGCGTCGGGATCGATATGTGCCATATCCACAAGCCCCCCCATCAATCTGGAGCCATCTCCCGAGAGACAGGCGGGAAAACGAGAGATGGGCCATGGTCACGTGGCCAATGATGTCTCTGAGGTCGCAGTGAGGGCGCTCTGCTGCTGCACTTTCCTCTTCAGCCGTGTAAAGCCCTTTTAAGTTTTCAAAGCAAGTTAAAACCATTTGCTTGGACACATATATTTTTTTAATCCACAGGAGCAAGACTAAAGACGAAAACTAAAAGAGAACTGCAAACCCAGTTCCTCACTTAAAAGGCTTGAACCCGTTTAACTTGGCAGACTACAAGCAAGATTTCTTCCTTGTCGCCTGCCTCCAGAATAAAGGTCAATTTCACGGTGCGCCACCGCGCTACCCAAGGACCTGCAGCGACTGATCCGACTCATCCGCCCATGAGGGCATTCTTGCAGGCGAACTTGTTAAAAAGACAGGAAAAGGAAATAAAGAATAGACTGGACACATATAAGACGGTAGGGGGACCCTCTTTTAACCAAATCAAATGCTGTGGCACCGATGCTTCTGCCTGTTTGTCACCAAAACCAGCTTCTTCCATTCTGACCCCTGACACATACATACAAGTGTTAATATCAGACACCTTATAAAGCATCATAATACTACAGCAAATGGCAGGCTGAAACTGAAAAATGAATAAATAAATCAATTAGAACTTTTCTTTCTCAAATCAAAAATAGATCTAATTTTATAATTTATTAACATTAAGGTTTATCAGGCTATGCGTTTTATTTTTTACCACAATGTAAATATATTTATAGAAGGTTGCAAAAACATTTTTCTTTCATCTCATATCAAATATCATTTGAGTACAATTAAGTACATTATAATTCTAATTTAAACAAATAAATTGTTCTCTGCGGAGTAAAAAACGAAAAACATTTTAACCGGACGAAATGGTTTGATAATTTTTAAACGTTTGATGGACTGTTTCAGCTTTCAGCTTCCTTCCCATCAACATGGATGTATAACAAAAGTGCAATTTTCCACATGTGACTTCTGATGTGGGTCCAATGTAAGGCAGCGGAGACGCTACCAACCAAGAACAGCATGACGGAGGTCAACTGTTGCGCTTTCTCCATCTTTTCTCTTTGTCTCCTCAAGAACGTCTCACAACCTCAGCAAACTGCAGGACCATGAAGAGTGCAAAGAGGAGGAAACAAAGGGGGAAAAGAGCGAGGGAAGTGGGCCATTTGTGGTCCTCTCTGCCGTGTAGTTATGTAGGTCACTTTAATTCTCCGGGGAGAGGAATTTGTAAACGTGACATAATAAAGCGCTTAGCCCCCAGCGATGGTCCAGAGGTAGCCTCATTTCTGTTTTCCTGGAGCCGTTAGAGCAGAATAATGCAATATCTGGCTGCTGCGGGAAACATATGGGGGCCGTCGGGGGCCATGTTGGTTATAGGCGGTGTGCTGAGTCAGTCAGAGCCCATTTTAATGAGGAGGATGGTGCCACCATCGCAATCATGTCGATTTCATTCCACAAGTCCTACTAGTAATGACCAGAGTAGAGGGGCAAGAAGACCGCCTGACACTTCTGTGCTGAAAAGTGCGACTTTAATGCCGAAATCCCCGCAGCACCACGTGCGAATCGCTTGGAGGTCTAGTCCTAGGCCGGATTTGCCTTCCTGCTGAAACATCACTCAGCAAGAAGCCATTCTGGCGAGAGAAAAAGGCGGCGAGGGCATGGCGAGAACGAGGAGAGGCTGCCTCCGTGTCCTTAATAATTCACAATGAAACAGAAATGCAGAAAGCATGCAGGGAGTCTCTGCTGCATAAATGGCTAGCACACAGAAATATCACGGGCAAAATCCCCCCCGCAAAAATATTAATATTTTAATGAGTGTTCAGCACTTCCTTAAAATGCATAAAGCATAGCGCTTATTAAGAAAATAAAGCAAAATCTTCCCCTAGAATCAGTTTAACCTTTCCCAAAAGGTTTCACCAATGATAGTCCTATTTTTAAGATTTACCCCCTGTGATTGGAGGAAAGCGTATCACAGTCTGCCGAAATAAAACATCTGGCTCGGCCTGAGTAATAAGTGATCTGCTTAAAATAAAATGCAATATATAAACATGAACGTGTTCGCTGCAAATCCACAGAACAATGCGGTTTGTCTGAGCATCTGTGGCTCGTGACAATGTGAGCCGACGTAACTCCCCTTTTTATAACCTATATCCACGATTGCCTCTTTGATTTCTGCTTCACATAAATTATATGAAATGATACGTCTGATCGATGGAAGCATATCCAGGCAAGAGCGGAAATAACATGTATACAGAGGCGGACAATCGCGGTTCACATCGCTCCCCCTTCTCTATCGTAAATAAGAAATGTGTTCCTTCAATATGCTGTACCTGGGGAGCATCACTAGAAAGATGTGACGCTGTGAAGCCCATCTGAGAAATACAGCAGTTTGAAGAAAGGTTTTAAAAGCTTACCATTAATCTTTCACCACAACATCTGGCAAAAACAGGCAAAAACTGGGTAAATACCATCAAACTTTTATGTGTAAAACAAGCAGAGGATCGAGGGCTTCATCTGGAAACATCCTTCAGGAATATAGGAGGAAAAGAAAAACAAAAATGAAAGGGAAATAGAATAATCCATTTCCTGTCAAATTCAAATAAGACCTAGGGCAGAACTTTCCTACTTGCATTACGTGCAAGCGTGGGGACTATTCACTAGTATGACTTCAAAAGCGTCCTCAGTATTTACATAAATATGCCAAAGCAAGAAAGAAACATGATACATTATGATGTTTGCACATTTGCATTGATAGGTGAAGGTTTGAATCATCCAGCTCCTCCCATATTAAAAAAAAGCTAGTTAGTTTCTCTTCTTTAAGATCCAGCGAACAACTAATCGCTTCTCTCCTGTTTCATTTATTGATGCCATGGCAGTTACCACGGTGGTGGTAGTAGCCTAGTGGGTTAGACACTCGCCTGTGAACCAGGAGACCCAGGTTCAAATCCCACTTACTACCATTGTGTCCCTGAGCAAGACACTTAACCCTAAATTGCTCCAGGGAGACTGTCCCTGTAACTACTGGTTGTAAGTCGCTCTGGATAAGGGCGTCTGATAAATGCTGTAAATGTAAGTTAGAAAATAGTGTCCTTTCTAGATGATTTTCTAGCCTGAGTGTCCCGGAATTATCTGTAATCAAAATGATTTTTTAAAGTATCGGCAGTGTTCAAAAAGTATTCTTGAAACTCACATCATATAACCTACAGAAAATGAAGAATTCTAACAAAATGCTTCTTAAAACGCAGTAATGTGTCCACATTTGATTCCCTTCGAGGGAAACGCGATCAGCGGAACTCGATCCCACGGCTGTTAAATCCTAAACCCTCCCCACACGCAGCCGGCAGTCAGAGTGGGAAAAGCAGGAGAGGAGCATGGGGAAGATTACACCCTCCATGGCCGGTTCTGCAGAGGGACCGGGGCGGCCTTCCGATTGCCTGGATCCGGCTCACTGGAGCATTGTGATGTTAACGAGCTGGCGGTGATGTCAAGCTACCGGGGATCATGGGAGATGAAATAACGCCTTGATCCCCCCACTCTCCGTAGTGTGCTCTCATTAGAGACAGACTCAGTAATGGAGCTTGTGTGTGTGTGTGTGTGTGTGTGTGTGGCTGCATCTCCTTTATTATCATTATGGCTTCTCTATGGTAGAGAGCATCCTCTCCAGTACCCGGCTAATGGATTCCAGTGAGATTCAATCATGGCAGAGTTCATGAGACCAGAGGCAATCTACCTACCAAGCATTTTGTCTTAGGAGAGAGTTGTCACATCTCCCATCGAACATCACTTAGACGCCGGGCTGCACCTTTCCTGACAGCCTCATGAAAAATGTCCTTGTGGAGAAAATGTGGATGAGATCTTTTTTTCAGACCCATGATGGATATTCAAATCAAACAAGTCAGTCCTTAGTGTTACAACCACTTGCAAGTTTTACAGCTCGCCTCTGTCTGCAGCAGTGTATTTGTGGTATTCTGGTCTATATTTATAGCTCTAAGGTCCAAAAGACCCATTTACTAATATGGGCTTCAAAAGGGTCTCCACAATTGCCCTCAATGAGCCCCTAATGCCTCCTGCAGCAGAGAATCCTGCATTGATCTGAACTTCCAATGGTCTATTATCCCAAATATATTGGCTCTGCCCAAGGGGAGTGAGAATGAGAATCTATACACAGCGATGCCTCGATGACCGGTCTTGGGTTGTGGATCGTCTGCACAGAAAGTTGCCAACTATTTGAGTTTATAAACGTTTATTTCCATTGAATTGACTATTTGAGTGTACTAGGAGAAAAATGAAAAATAATTATCACGCTTGGTCTCCAATACAGTTATTGTAACTACATATTTTACTATAAAAACCAACCAAAAAAAAGCTGCAAGTCAAACAAAAAAAAATATCATGCCATGAAACCTTAAAATTATAGAACGTTGGCAAACCACCTGAAAATAGAAAGTAATCTATACAAAACCAATACAATAGATCTTGCACCGCTGTTAAATTCAGGTCCACGGACTGCAATGCAGCATTGGGATCAAGCGTGAAACCTGAGCCCGAGCTGTACCCATGATCAACCATCCACCCCTCCTTAGACCTGACCCTGGCTGCTGGCCATTCCCATCCTTCCCATGGTCTAGGGTTCCCTTGGCCCACGGAAGGCTGCTGTCGAACCACAGACTGCGTGTGTGGTGAAACAAACAGAGCAGACTCTGTCAAAACAGCACAGCACCAGGCCTCGCATCAATATTCTGTTTCCGAGCCGGCTGGCGGCGACACCCTGTTCGCTTGCCTCGCTCCAGACTTGCTGTTGACCCAGTTGGAAAAAAGGGAAATCAAACACTTTCAAATTAGCCAGTTTTCATGTACTCTGCAGGATAAAAAGAAGCCTTTGATACATTTCATCTCTTGTTTGTTTATTTGCATATGTATTGACTTCATCTTATTCTAGAGTCGCTTGAAGCATGAAATTGGCAGTTTGCTTAAAATCCGCGGTCCTGTCCTACCATTAAATCAAGTTAAGGCAAAAAAGAGGCAAATGCTAGTGCCTTCAAATGCCGCATATCCAAATGACTCAGGGGTTTGGGGGTTGACTTTCTTAGGATGCTTTGATTTCTGCATTCAGATCAACGCCCAGACTTCTCCTTTAACAGTCTGTTTTAATTGAAAAAGGAACAGCAACAAAAAAAAAAAAAAGCCTTTTGATTCTAGCGTCTGCATCTCACAAATGTAAATTACACTGTCTCCATGTTGCTCCAAGCATCGCACTCCATTAATGATTTCAAATTCTGTTTAAAAAAGCTTTGAGGAAATGAGGGGGAAAGCACACACACACATCTAACAGTTCTGCCTTCGGAAGGCGGACAATGCCAAGGATGTTCTGGGAGAACCAATACACAGGACTCTTCAACCCATGGCACTCAAAACCTGAACAATGAAGATCTTCTGGTCAAACTGGACTTAATGACTATGGTTGCTGGAAACAATTAGTCTTCTGTTCCAATGGAATTCTGTGCAATTGAATTCCTATCTGTTAGAGACATACTTGTGTGGTAAATCCTTTGTGCAATATTCAGATTATTTGTCACTGTAATCCTCAAGCTCAACCTGTATTTTGTTGACACACACATTGGCGGTGAAACCCATAAATCTTTATCTGCATTAAAGTCTGCCAGAAAGTCAAAATGGCAAAAATATAAGCCACAATAGCATACGATAGTGCCACATAGCCTAAGTAACCAATACATCATGAATGTCTACAAATGGTCAAGAGCTGTGTTTGGCTGATTAAATGAAAAATTAGGCCAGTTAGAAAATAAATCCGACTTTGCACCTCCTTTGCATGCTTGCACCATGCATGAAAAGCTGGTCAAGAAAGTGTAAACAGAAGTAGGGATGGAAATAACACCGAGTAAAAGTAAGAGACGGAGTGAGAGCTAAACTTTCCCAGGGTCTGATAGTCGTGAAAGGTCCAGGTTGTTACACTTTAAGGGGATTTATTGATGGTGCAGAAAGAAGGAAAGATTGAGTCCCGTTCGGAAGTGAGAGCTCTTTCATCTCCCTGAGCGCATTCAAGTGTGGAGGATCTCTGTGACACGCTTTGGAGGAGTAGGTCCTCTCTCTCTCTTTCTCTCTCACGCCACTCCCTGTGTCTCTCCTCGGGAAGTAGACTTCTCCTCCAACCTTTCAAGATGAAGTCAGCGGAAGAATAAAGGGAGTCGTCTGAAGTACTTCGGACCATTGACGTCCAAACACACCTCTATCCTGGGAGTTCCTTAAGGGTTCAACACGGAGGGCGAAAACCATCCATCCAGATTTCTTAAAAACACCACCGACGTGCCCCGGGGCCTGGGAGCCGTTCCAACTCCACTTTTTATTTCAAAAGTGAAACTTGAGCTCTGTGAAGTCATGACGAATTGCAAAGACGGTGGACGTGAGATGGGAAAAAGTGGACCGGCACTTTGTTCTGCACTCTTTCTGCTAGTTGCCCTCTGCCTGCACAGGGAAGGAGGCTGCGGGATGGGTGTCCACATCCAGACAATTACAGCAATTTACTCACGGCTGGGGAGAATCGATTGGGCGAAAGTAAGCAGACTCGTAAAAACACAAAAAGGAATACAGGCAACAGCACCCAGACACTTTACACGTGGGCAAACAGACAACATTAAACCTGCATTAAAGACCACTACGCAATTAATGTCTGTGGCAGATAAGGCCCTCCTGCTGCCCAATCCAATCACAGATTACAGCGATATCATCACTCGCCCTCTCCCGAAGGAGAGAGAGAAACGGCCCGGTCGCATGTCCGTTCTGTGCCCGGCGTGGGGTGCCGCTGGGCGCACTGTGCCAGGAAGTGGTTGGGTGCCAGCGGGAGAGGCGCTGCTTCTAATGCCAGAATATACTATATAATGCGGAACGTCACATGACACAACACACTAATATACACACCCCCACAGGGAAGAACAAAAGCTCTCTAATGTCCTCTGTCCAGAGCACACCCACCCACCCACACACACACAGATGCACATACATAAACAAATCAGATATCAGGAGGACATCGGGACTCAACAGCTGTCACAAAAGATTCCACAGAGGGGGCAGCTGGTTGGCATGGAGACGTGCTGTCACGTTGGCGTTCCTCCCGCCCCTCAGCTCCCGAACCTCAGCACTCAGATGCGCTCCCAGAATTCACCAGTTTGAAAGCAACCAAGAGGTTCTTCATTGTTCATTCAGTGTTCTTTCCGAAAGCATCAACATTATAAAACAACCCAAAATATAAATATGTAATCTGATCTTATATATCATATAATGTGATTTCAAATGATGAAATATAATTTTTTTTTATATAATTACATTTGAAAGAAAGCTTCTATTACTAGTGAAAAAGAATCATATAAATTCAAGCCAAAGGTTAAATATGTGTGAAATGGAACCAAAACCACATAACAATAGGCCTGTTACATACTACAAAAAATGTAAACATCACAAATCCTCAACACTGGTTATATAGTTGCGAGTATGACGGACCACAGTTTCCTTAACTGGTTTCCTTGAGGGTTTAATTAACCCTTTGTACCCCCAAAGAATCTCAACCAAATCCACGACCACGGAGACACTCACATCCTGCTCTAAACACACGAGAAGCAGTTCCTCCAGTGCAGCACCCCGAGTGCCACCTTGTTCCGAAAGAGGAATCCACTTCCTTGCCTGACAGAGCTGCAGGCGGCACACAGACACACACACACACACACACACACACACACACACACACACGCACGCACAGCCACCACAGCAGCCCACTACTCACTCATGCTCCATGTATCCGCTCTGAAGATGAGGCTGTATTTGCCCACCGGGTGTATGTGAGTATGTATAGTTTCTATAATTGTTTCATTGTTTATGAAAAAATATATGAGGGCAAAAAAGTGTTTGAAGATATATATATCTAAAATCTAAAAAACAAATTGTTTGTGTGTGTGTGTGTGTGTGTGTGTGTGTGTGTGTGTGAATTTATAAATGTGTCTGAGACTAATGAAGCAGAAGGGGGTGACCTGGAGCTCTAATGAGGCTGTGGGAGACAATTCGTCCTTATCAGCAGGTCCCCTACGATCGATGGCCTCGGCCACACACATAAACTGGGGCCTAGCCCTGCCCCCAAGCACTGTACTCTCCGCCCCTCTCCATCTCATGTCGTTTCCATTTCCCTCCAGCTCTTTTTCTTTTCTTTTTTTAACAGTGAGGCCCATGGGACACGGACACAGACAAACATGCCAGTGGGACAAGGGAAAAGACAAATATGACATTTACAGGGGACGCAACCTCTGCCAAAGGACATTTGCATTCATCACTTTCTCCTTTCTCTCTCTCCACTCACTCCTTCCGCTTCCCCCTTCTCTCCCCATTCCATTCGTTCTCGGCAGGAGGAGCCGGCGATTTGGGAGAAGCCGAGGAGTCTACCTGCAGGATTATCCTGCATTACACCGCTAATCTCCCTGTCCACGTCCACGCAGAGGGGAGGAGAGAAAGTGGAAAGGAGGGAGGGAGGGAGGATATTTAAATGATAGCAGAGCCGGAGCCTCGCTGCTGATAACACACAGAGAGGCTGTGTGCAGAGAGCGAGAGAGCAAGCGAGAGGCACCTCTCCATCCACATATCTGCGCTATCCATATGCATCTAAACTTATTAAACAAATTACAACACAGAGACAGCCGCCGGCACTCACTGCACAGCCCTACCCTGCCAACACAAAATCATACACCAGAAAACACAAAAGCTGTGCTCTTTATACAGCACATGCCGGTGTAAAAAAGTTTAATCAAAAGTTAAACTAGAACTATAGCCTTTTCAAAAAAAGAAATACATAGTCAGATACAGCCTGATATTTTTAGCTACATCATAACATAAAACAGTTAAAGCACAAAAGCACAGTTCTGAATGCCATCGGACTAAAGAGCATGTTGCCAGACACAAATCATTTTCACCCTCAATGTAATGCATATAAACTATTTGATCAATATTTTTTTTCCATACATATCATACATGCATAATTCCTAAAAGGAAACCAATGCCCGTCAATCTGCCAACTCTTATTTTGTACAAAGCAGCACATCACATATTACTAGTGATCACCTTTCTAGAATCTAATCTCATCTCATTTTAAATGAGTGAAGATGCCCACCTCTGGTAAACCCTACCACACATAAAGAACCAATATGCAAAGTGAAGTGATTGCCATTGTGATGCAAGCACAGCACTTGCTTAAGGGGACCTCAGTGTCACCTTGGCGCTTCGGAATTCAAACCGGCAACCTTCTTATTTTCAGGGCGTTGGATTCTTCATAAACGGCGTGCAGGGCGTTTATGACATTGGTCTAATTGACCGGTGTGTAGCAGTAAATCCATGTTTTATCATCAAGTCTTTTGAATGAAGGCTGCGGTCCTGACATGCACCACAGTGAAAATTACTGTGCCTTTGATGGACAGCGATGAGTGCGTGATACGATTATGTGGGGGCACACACTGCGCGCATACATGGCCTGTTATAGAATCATAACAGGTAAAGAAGACCGCGCTGAGGACAGACACTGGCGGAGAGGGACTGCAGTGCTGGGAGCAGCCGGGAGGAGACGTCCACGCTGTGCTCAGGGATGCTGCTCATGTTAGGAACGGAGGGGTGAGAGTATACATGTGGTGAGAGCTGGCTGGTTAACAGAGGAAGGTGCGGCCACTGGGCAGTGGGCTGTGTTCGTGTTTGGTGAGGTGAGGCTGGCGTGTGGCATACATGACCCACCATCTAGTGTTAAAGTCACGGTTAATAAGATGACTGATTGTGTCACTCACGCATAATTTCTTCCAATAAGTTCAAAGAAGCATTTATAAATAACAACATAACATCAATTTTTGTTACCATTAATACAACTACTAGAAATAATAATAATGAATTTCATATTATTTCTGATTATGTTTTACTACAATGTTCATTTTTATGTAATGAGAAATGACAGATATGATCAATGTAGAAGCCATGTTCATGAAATCTCTCATCATCATAATTAATACACAGAACCTTGCTCTGGTGCTGGAAACCCAGGTTACGGTGTTCTTCTCGTGCAATGTTTAATAAATCAGCGCTAAGCTGTGTTTTTTTTTTCATTTCGTTTTTTCACGAATATAAATCAATAGATATGCACACAGAAAGAAAGACACAAAAGATGCATTGCCATCATCATTGCCTCTTTCATGTTAACACACACTGAGTTTGCGACGTTCAGAAGTTTAATTGAAGAATACACGGCAGAAGGGCATCCCGGCAATCAATTTTTCTCAAAATAAAAGCATCCATTAACCTTTCTGCATCTGTCTGTGTGAGAAATCGCCCTAGCTTAAGCGATCCTTCTAAAATGTATGAAAAATGCATTTAATTACATAAATTACACGATTACGATCACAAACACACACACAAAGAAAAATAAGTTCCTTAACTCATAATTGACATTTTTAAGATGAAGACTCGAGGCATTAGATAATTTCCTTTAATGCGATTTTACCTTGGCATTCATCATCTCCTTTTCACGCTTTGCTAGGCAAAAGTTTTGTCATGTCAGTTGTTTTAGATCCGCTGTAATA
Organism: Denticeps clupeoides; assembly: GCF_900700375.1. Classification (NCBI taxonomy): domain Eukaryota; kingdom Metazoa; phylum Chordata; class Actinopteri; order Clupeiformes; family Denticipitidae; genus Denticeps; species Denticeps clupeoides. Next base: position 9,966,592 of record NC_041724.1, read on the forward strand.
TGAATTAATCTGGTCTAACTTCTGCATGAGAAGAATCCAAAGCACAAAGGGTTGCAGGGTCAAAAGAACACGGCTAAAAATAAGAACACAGAGAAAGGCGTAAAGAAAAAAACACCAACAGAAACAAAGTGTCTGAGACAAACAAATTACTGAAAATATTGAGAGAAAATTTGATCCCTTAGTTCACAAAAGGCATATGCGGGCTATGAAGCAAAACATGCAGGCAAAGCAGTGCTTACCTGCCAAAAACTCAAGCAACAAAGAACTGAGAAAATGAAACTGTCTGCCAATTATCATTAAAACAACCTTTTTAATCCAGTTAAGGATTTCTATACTCAATCTTTTTAGCCAAGAGTCCACAAACAGGAAGAATCCAATACTCATCAAATACTAATACATGGTGTATATGTAACTAATGCATGTGCATCTATTGAATATCTATACTATTACATATGTATATAATTATGAGCATTTATTTTGTGCATCAACCAATTTGTACATGCACCAGCCAATCATAATTGAGAATCATTCAGAATCCTACATCCAATGAAAATAACGCTAACGTGTGATTGTATGAATGATATTGACATTTATTTGGCCTTTTTATTTAGTAAAATAATAATTTCCCCATGTGTGCAATGCTGCATTACAAGTGCAATGTGTAGAACAGTGCAGACCTTAGTGTTCGTGTCGTGCATAAATATTTAATAAAGGCAGAGAAATGCTCATCTACGTGAGATGAAACATTTATTTTGGTATAAATATGATAAGTGTCTGAAAATTTTGGAAATTGGCTCCTTGTGTGGCATGAGTGGGTGTTTTGCCAGTACATGAACTGGTAGAACAAATCTGTCTCAGGGAGAAAAAAAAAGTGGATGGACTCCTCGAAAGATAAAAGTTTGTGTGTGTGTGTGTGTGTGTGTGTGTGTGTGTGTGTGAGAGAGTGTACACGCCTATCAGCCCTCCAGCTGCCCTGGAGCTCCAAATGGCACAGCAGATGAGGAGAGGCTCCATACGCCCCACCTGTTAATGCAGTGGAGGAGGTGGGCCTGGTGGGAGAACTGGCTATGAACGGAGCGGATGGCAGATCAATACCAATCTGGAGGCAGCGTGTGGAATGCTAATAGTTGTGCGCTCACACTGCTCCCCTTGCAGATGGCCTAACTGTCGATGCTAACACTGCTGGAATATATCTGTTTACATTGAAATTCAGCAGTAGGTGCAGATTTGCACACAGTGAGGTTCAAAGTCCGAGAGGAAATTCTTCTGTTTCATATTCTGTTTTAATTAAGTTCTATTCATTTGTACAAATGACATCATCATCAGGGTGGTAATAGCCTAGTGGGTAACACACTCGCCTATGAACCAGAAGACCCGGGTTCGAATCCCACTTACTGCCATTGTGTCCCTGAGCAAGACACTTAACCCTAAGTTGCTCCAGGGAGACTGTCCCTGTAACTACTGATTGTAAGTCGCTCTGGATAAGGGCGTCTGACAAATGCTGTAAATGGAAATGTAAAATCATCAACAGTTTCTGGAAATCAAAAAGGGAATACCAATAGATGGCGCCAAATACAATATTTTGCTACAAGTGACCCACATTTCCATTTCCATTTACAGCATTTATCAGACGCCCTTATCCAGAGTGACTTACAATCAGTAGTTACAGGGACAGTCCCCCCTGGAACAACTTAGGGTTAAGTGTCTTGCTCAGGGACATAATGGTAGTAAGTGGGATTTGAACCTGGGTCTTCTGGTTCATAGGCCAGTGTGTTACCCACTAGGTTACTACCACCCTGTGACCTGGTCACTGGTGTTGCCAAAAATAATTAAAATGTATAACAAACAAACAATAAATAAATACATAAATAAACAAACAACCTGCTAAAACACACAAAACTCTTTTTAGTTAATGTAACATATGATAGGTTGTACATAATATGAATAGTTAATGTAGCTATAATGCATAATTATGGTTATTTTCATACAATACTTAGTAGAAATAACTAAATAATGAAATACACACTCATTTATCGCTCATTCACTTTTCATAACAGCTTAATCCACAGTTGGGTCGTGGATGCCAGAGCCCATCCTGGGTAATCGGGTGCAAGGCAGGAGCCCAACCTGGGCGGGGCGCCAGCCCAAGGCAGGGCCATTCATTCATCTAAATTAATTAATATAAATGTGATGAAATATTAAAATTAATCCACTAACTAAATACATGTAATGGTTTCAATTAAATCAAATTATTTTATGTATAAAAACTATATTCCATTCAGGGTTATTTTTTATTATCTGACCTGCTGGAAACATCCCTAATGTTCCTAAAAATCCCCTTTAAATTCCTAAACAAATCCAGATTTCTGTAATCTGTAGGCATGCATATTTGCACACATACATGCAGACAAGAATATATTTTACAGAATTAAATGCACTGACACACTCCTGAAGCTGCAGGGGACAGCATGTCTGTGTGTGTAAGTGTGTGTGTGTGTGTGTGAGTGAGTGAGCGAGTGAGAGAGTGAAAGTGAGTGACAGATCTGTTTTGTGTTCTGAGTGATCAAGAGTGATGGATTGAGGGGCCGTGGCGCCCTCCCCCCACCCCACTGAAGGCCATTTATCTCTCTCGCTCACACACACACACACACACACACACACACATACACACACGTACACACACACACACTCACAGACATAGATGGAGCAGAGGGGACAGGATTTCACAGGATGTCATTGTTCCCAAAGCAAGGTCACATGGCCCCCCTCATCATTAGCCACAGCTTAGATAAAGGTTCCATCCGCTACCACACACAGGTTCTGTTCCACTGCATTCTGAGTCCTTCTGTCACACACACTCAAACACCCAAAATACACAAAAACTGAACTATCACCGAAACCGATCTAATGAAGACCCCCCGGAAGCCGTCTATTTTCACACTTTTCTGTGTCTGACCTTTTCCTCACGGCTGCTCTGACATTAAAGACGCAAGCCCTAGGTCACGGCTACCAATCAAGAATAAATAACTCCACTCTCCTTTCATGTCAGTGCATGATGGGAAGATATTGGAAGAGAGTGTGCTTTCCTCCAAATGGTTCCTCTGCAGCGATTGAACTAAATACCCAGTGTGGCCATGAGAGAATGCAGGGTACCACTCACACAATTGCAGACAATGAAAATGGACATTGGAAAAGCTGGTGAGCCATCCAGACCTCCCAAGAGAGAGGTGAGGTGGTGAGATACGTGGGTGCTCCTATGGGGAGAGTGACTTATTCATAAAAATATATGCTTATCAGCCAGAACATGAAAATATTGTTACAAAAAGTGATTTGACACATTGAGGCACAAACTCCACTAGACCTCTGAAGCTATGGTGTAACATCTGGTACCAAGCCATCGGCAGCAGATACTTTAAGTCCTGCAAGATGTGAGCTGGTGCCTCCAAGGATTACTTATTTTTCCAGCACATCCTGCAGATGCTCAATTGGACTAAGATCTGGACAATCTTTTGGCCAAATCAACCAACAATCCAAACTGGTGGTTGTGCTCCTCAAACTAATCCCAAACTGGTTCTGCAGTAGGCTGTCATGCATTATCCAGCCCCATATAACATAAACGCGATTGAACTATGTTATAACTATGTAATAACTATGTAACATGCATTTTATAAATGTATAAATCTCATAACAGACAAACTGCCCCACCCCCTACACACACACACACACAATCTCAATGTGCTTAACATGCCCAACACAGACACCCTAGAAAATGAATGAAGGATGAGATTATGGAGCATTTAACCTTTCAGAGTGAGACATGCTTTGTCATGCTAATGAAAAGGTTTTTTGGCTAGAAAGGCCATTGTTAAGTTAGTGTGTGTATCTGTGTGCGATGCATGTGTGTAATGCGGGGAGAGAGGCATCTGTGAGTGAAGAGCATGCAACTGTCTGCCAGTTACGGCCCCGGCGAGATCATGCTGTCGGACGGTATTTATGGCTCCTGCACCTAAGGGCAAAATGAAGCAATGGAGGAGTTCATTCTCTAAGCGGAAGAGGAGATAATTGCTTAAGAGTGGAGTCTCCTCGCGTGATCCCTTGCTCAGCGTGTACGTCAGCGACAGCACTGCATATACTACAGCGGTGTGCATAAGATCTAATGATCTAAGCAGAGCAGCGCGGTAAATGGTGATTCATGTCTCACTTCAGCCTAAAACGATAACAGCCCAGATTCAGAGGCTGAGATCTTGACTCAAACAGCCATTTACATTTACAATTTATGGCATTTATCAGACAGCCTTATCTAGACTGACTTACAGTATGTAGTTACAGGGACAGCCACACTGGAGACACTCAGGGACACAATGGTAGTAAGTGGAGTTTGGACCTGTGAATTTGTGGTATTCTGGTTCATAGGTAAGGCGACTGCCTCTATGTTTTTCAAGAACTTAATCACCAAAATATTACCAGAGTGCACAATAAGAAATCAAATTAAATGATAGAGAAAATACAGGTAAAGGGGAAAAATCTACATAAACAAATAACATCATTGCAGTTTAATGTATTTTATGATAATTTTTTATCATACGATGTGTGGCCTTTGCCTTCAAAAATCTTCAAAACTAGTGTAGTCCATCACCGCCATATTTACCACATGATTCCAAATTTACTGTCACTCAGAGACAGAGACTGGGGCAGTGGTGGCCTAGCGGTTAAGGAAGCGGCCCCATAATTAGAAGGTTGCTGGTTCAAATCCCGATCCGCCAAGGTGCCACTGAGGTGCCACTGAGCAAAGCACCGTCCCCACACACTGCTCCCCGGGCGCTTGTCATGGCTGCCCACTGCTCACTCAGGGTGATGGGTTAAATGCAGAGGACAAATTTCACTGTGTGCACCGTGTGCTGGGCTGCTGTGTATCACATGTGACAATCACTTCACTTCACTTACAAAGACGACAAAACTGTCATTCTGTTTTCATTAATATAAAAAAATCCATCCCAAGTAAAGCTAAATACAGATTACTCAAGACAAAAAGAAGGTAAAAATCAATTTAATCAAGAATGCAGAATAAATGGCCCGGTGCGGGCGCGCGGGGGAAATGAAAACAGTCGGGCAGCCGCCCCGTGATGGGAGATTCGTTCTCAGGCCGGCCCTAATGAGTCGTCTGCCCATTTGTCTGACTGTCAGCATTCATCAGCCTCTCCGGCAGCATTTCTCCATCACAGGCAGAAAAAATGAGGCCCTGACAACAGTCAACACTGACCTCAGTCGCAGGCCAAGGTCAACATGGCACTATGTAAGATGAGATTTGGAGGGTAAAAATCAGAACTACATCAGAACAAACAAAACAAAAAAAAAAAACCCAACATATTCAAAGGCCTCCAACACTAAATAGCTGCCAGTTTAAAAATCAATCAAGTTTCAGGCTATCAGCTAGTAAGAGCTTTCACTGCAGCCTTGTAAATAATAGAGGAGGGGAATATCCAAATAAGCCAAAGCCTGCAGGGATGCTGATTGGATACGATTCACCAGAGCCGGAGATCCACTGAAGATTGTTTTAAAGGAAGCCATAAAATGTAATACTTTCAAACGTCTGGGCCAGAATCTATGAGATTGATCTTGGAGGAAGTTGAGTTGTGGCTGGGCCAGTCTGCAGAGATCATAAACCACCCACCCACACACACACACACACGCTCAATGTCTGCCTCTCCCATGTCATGTCATCATCGATGCCAAAATAGCCCATGATTCAGAGAAAATCAAAACTTATATGGCATACACACACTATGAAATAGACACGAAACCACGAGAACATAAACTAGCATAAAAAAAAAAAACAGTCCTCCTGGACTGACAGATTAACGGCCTGGTCGTCCTCAATCAGCACAAACAGCTCAAGGAAAAACGCAAGGGACTGAATCCAATCTCGCGCTGACCTTGTGTTCGAAGGACACAGAAAACAGGGGGGGTTCAGGAGAAATAAGGAGAGACAGGAATGAGAGAGAAAATGCAAAACACGCTTGCACACACACACACACACACACACACACACACACACACCAAGAGTGACTCCAGTGATCGGCTATAGGCCGGAATATTGCATATGCGTCTGTAAAGGCGTCCTGGAGCCGGCACAGGCACATTTGGCCAATGCAAATTAACATGTACACACACACACACACACACACACGACTTCATTACCATCTGCTCTTGCACACGGTTAACTGAGCCCTGTTCAGCTGCACTTGCCTCTCGCTCAAGGGGTTTGGGGTGCATTACCATAAGCACCCCAAATGCAAGCAAAGAAAGGAAGGGAGCAAGAAAGAAAGAGAAAAAAGGCAACCTTACTTTCACTAATTCATTCACTTTCATGTTTTTTTTCAAGGGAGGAGAGTCATTACATTGAACAAAACCATAAAAATTGAGAATGATGCCTTGCCAGAGAATAAAAAGCATATAAATATACAAGAAAAACACACAAATGCATGTTGTGTTGCATTTATGAACATTAAAAAAAAGAAACCATGTGTCTGTGTGTGTTCTATTTTAGGACTATGGGAAAACCGAAGCCCCACGTGGCTGCACTTACAGACATGTGTGCATGACGTATGCCTGTAGGATGTGTGTGTGTGTGTGTGTGTCTGCTGTCTGCATTCCCTCCTCGGGGCAGTGTGTCAGTGCTTTTCTGTCTTGGGCCAGTAGGGGGGGCTGGTGACCCACAAAGAGGGGAAGTGCATAGAGGTCGAGGCACAAATGTCAACGGAGAAGACCGAACAAAATAAGTATGAAAATTAAAAAATAAATATCTAAAAAAACAAGAATAACGAGAAAAGCTCGTATTCAACCCACCGGCTGAAGAGTGCGGGAGCCGCAGCACACCTCAGCTTGGCTGATGCTGGACAACAGCAATGCGTCACCCGAGTGACCACTGCGCCCGGAGAAAGATGACACCGCCGGGCGGGAAGAGATCCAGCGACACGAAGAGAGCATCCGGTACGAAACTCGGCACGGTGGAAGCGCAGCTGCTGCCAAACGCTTCCGAAACACAGGTGAGAATGAAATGATAATTGCTTCCCAGCGCAGACTCCTCTCACGGCAGACGGCACGCTGCTTCAGAGGCTCTATAAAATATGTCTGTATCACATTTTTACCAGAGGTATATGCCTCCAAACCACAAAACCCTTCTCAGGCCGTTTAAATTCTGATCTACACTAAGATTTCGCTGATAAAGAGGTGTTTTAACCCAAATTTTAAGGTAAATTATGTGCACTGGCCTGTCCAGGTTAACAAGGCTATATGCCTTTTTCAAACTACTGAAAATTGCGAACGTTGCATGCAAAAAGGACTAACATTACCGGGACTTATTCCTGGTTTATGTGACATTGAAACAGCAAAATGAACCCTCTTTAAACACATACCAGTCTTGTTTTTAGTGTTCATCATGGGGCTTCTTTTTCACCCAGTTTTCTGCTTGAATATGCAACTTTTGTGTAAGTCGAAAAATGATGAATGGACCCAATAAGCTGGAGACAAACTCCATGTAAGAAACACGGACAACTTTCAGCAACGCAATGTATAGCTTTCTTTTATAGTACTAATTTAAAGACTTGTTACAAAATGCAGTATTTTGTATGTATTGTAGGGTATTGATTTTTTTCCGCCTTGCATAATATAAAAAATCATTATGCATCATATTGGTATATTCTGGCCAATACATGGTGCTTTTCAACAATTGACTGCATTTGATTGAAACGTCAAAAGGTGATTTATGCATCCAGCTATCCACCAACAGCCTATCCTGGCTTTTTGTAATGATGGATGGATGGATGGATGGGTGGATGGATGGATACAGTATTGGTCTGAATGATGACCTGAAAGATATGAGATTACACCCCTTTTTCCAGACTAATTAAATCACAAAGAGCCCCATACACAGTTTGCATGCTCTGCCTGTGTTGGCACAGGTTTTAGGATTTAGTAAAGTTTGTTAGACACACTTACACACACATCATTTGTTGCTTGTGACTTTGCTGGAAGCTGAAAGGAGATGATTAAGACATCCACACTTATCGTCGACTCCAGATCTCCATGCCATGTGTTTATTCCATCGACTGTATAAAGATACATTGGTTCTCTCTGTGGTTCTGATTCTTGTAGTTATTTTGTCTCTCCACCGAGGGCCGGTAACTCCGGGGGAAATATCCCAAACATATTTCCACAATTCCACTTCTGTAATGCGCATAATGTCTTTCTTCTGAGCAAGCTTAAGCGATTCTGTCTCTTTGTGCAGCTACACTTGACCTGCCGCGCATCCGTTATAGAGACGGGCGCGGTGAGGGATGTTGTGTTTGCACTCTGGACTGTGTAAATGATAAATCATCACCTATTAAAACAATAATGGAATATCGTCTTTCTCTGTAGTCCTCCTCCACACTAATGACATGCTAATGAGACGCCCTGGGCTGCAGGGTTAATGGAATCCATATTTTCAATTAAATTCTCTCTCTGTTTCTGTCTCTCTGTGTGCATTTCTGTCGTTCCATCGCCGTCCTCCTGTCTTTGTCATGCTCTCCTGAAGCAGCATGGGATGGCGGGGAGAGTTGGGTGTGTGGCGCTCATCCGCCGGTGACATGAAACGTGAAAAGAGCCCATTAATTGTCTCCACTCATCCTCTCTTCCCGTGTCCTCAGTTTTTCACAAAGTACCTGTGCCAGTGTGTGTGGGTGTGGGTGTGTGTGTGTGTGTTTGTGTTGTAGCCCTGCAGTGTGAACGCTCCTAAACCTGTAACAACCGAGCAGCAATTTGCTCCAGGCCACCACCCCCAGAAGCCTCCAGAGATACAGAGAGAAGACACAGCACCTGGAGGGCAAGATAGCTGGCATGCCAGTTTGACAACAAACTCATATATGCCTAAACTTTACTGCTGACCATGTACCCTAAACACACAGCAGCATTTTCGCAAACTGGACGCAAACTGGACTCACCTGATGAAGCAATATGTGTGTGTGTGTGTGTGTGTTTCATGTACAGGCAGTTAAAGTCCCAGCCTTTACTGGACGCCTCGCACCATGCACATGCCCATTACTGCTCTTTATCAGCTGTCACTGGCGGCTTTTATATCGACATGCCTGTGCTCCTCCAGTGGTAACCTTGTATAACCTTGTCTACATTACTGTCTGTGTGTAGTGATATCTGATATAAGGTTACATTCATTTTTAAATATAATGCAGGTCCCTTAAAAGTCTTATATCACTTTTTTTTTTATGAACAGTGGCGCAATAGACAAACTCCAAGTACATATGCACTTCATGAATTAAATCACAAAAACAGTTTAACATAACGTTAACATAAAGTCAATATAACATTAACGTTAACATAACATTAACGTAACATAACGGCTCCCCGCACTGGTCATGACTGTGATTATGGCATCATGTCTACCTTTATGATACAGAGACTACAACAGCTGCTGCCATTTTACTCCTTTTTACCCTGTAAAATGGACTAAAGCTGCAAAACAACAGCGCACACTTACAACAATATCGACCGGCTGCCAACCCGAAATTTCCAGGGGACGTTTCCATTGTCATTTCTGTTTTTTTTGTTGTCTTGAGGAAAGAAGCGAACTGGAATTTCATATGATTTACATTACCAACAACATTGCTCATTATTTAACTTTATATAACTTCCACAGATCCTCCTTTTAAAAGAGGTTCAACACCCTT